>NC_089258.1:84194538-84247038 GCF_963930625.1 Muntiacus reevesi
TCCTTCAGTTTATTACTTCTCATCTTATCCACTATTTGATTCTTAGTCATTCCTAGTAATTACAGCACCATCCAGTCCTAAATACCTGTGTAGAAATAATAGAACCTACCGCTCAGCTCAAGACAGTAATTACCACCTAATCGTACCCTATTCAGAATCACAACGTTTCTTGAGAATTCTTCTGAGAAAATAATCCCTTTACGATCAACCATTTAGTATGATAGTCATTTTGTTTCTGACTTTGATGCCCCCAAAGTAAAAGCCGTGTGGAAATCAATAAAGTCACAAGTCTAGAAGTGACAGTTTTCAAAGGAATACTGTCTATTGCAGTCACTTAGGGAGGCTCTTTTATGAATCAGATCTAGGAGCAGTGTTGGAAATGTGCTGAGAGAAAGTACTATGCAATTAACTGAACTCGTTGAAATGCCTACCTTCTCTAAATTGTCCTACAGCCAACGTTTCCTTAGAGATGAACAACCAAATGAGCGATATACAGCACGCGTGCTATAGGTTTAGGAAACAATCATTCATGTTGGAAAACTGAGCAATTTTTTGGTGATTGCAAAAGGTCTTTTAAACAGGAATGCTTACAAAAAGAACTTTGTATTCATTCACTGACTCATCCACCAATTTAAAAAATATGTTTTGAGAATCTGTCAGGCACAGTTCTAGGTAATGGAGAGAAAGATAAAAGGCAAGAGATGTTTTGATTGTGCTGTCTTGAAACATCAGAAGAGGGAACAGGGCAAAGTAGCAGACAGTGACAGATGGGGGGGAGTGAAGCAGAGCAAGAAGACACGGGATGTCTACCGGGGTTGCTTAAGGTCCTGTGAATCACCAGGGGGCAAAGACGTATGTCGAAATGAATGTGACCGGTTTCAGAAACAGAAGGGCGTCTGTATCTGGAACCCAGGAATGGAGAAGAGTAGAAGTGCCAGGTCAACGAGAAGAGAGTGACGACCTTCATAGCTGAGGAGCCTGCACTTTATTCCAATTGACACTTAGGAGGGCTTTTAGAAAATCATTAACTTTTTTTGATTAAATTTATTTGTTTTGACTTGAAAGATGATTCCTTTACATTGTTTTGGTGGCTTCCACCGAACATCCACGTGAGTCAGCCATGGGTGTCCTGTGCCCCCGCCCTCTTGACCATCCCTCCGCCTCCCTCCCCATCCTGCCCCCCTAGGTTGTTACAAAGCCGGGGCTGACTTTCCTGAGTCATACGGCAAATCCCCTTGGCTATCTGTTTTACATAGGTAATGCATGGTGGGTTTTGAAGGCGTAGCAATGGTGAATTCAGCTTAAGTCTGATGCTCACTGCCAAAACTATCACTGACATTTGCTGTGGTCAGGACGATAGACGGCAGGAGGCAAGAGTACTGAAGAAATGCTCTTTGAGCGCTGGTCTTCCGGCCGGGAGGCTACTCCCAGGGGACAGTCATTCTAAAGGCACCTGCGGCAAGAATTGCTACAAAGGAATCAGTTTACAACTCTTCCAGTTTCAGATGTGCTTTTTTTCTAGAATTGGCCTTCCTGAATACGCATGTTTTATTTTGTCCCTTCACCTTTCATAATTTATAAAGGAAAGTCTCACCTCTTACCCATCCAAACTCTACTATGATGCCTAGTCCTGATAAAACCCTTTGGGACACCAAACTGTGGGGAAGATTAGAATTACTGGTTTTGCAAATCTGTATCACTTTTCTAGTTTTCACATATAAGCATAAATATACAAAATTTGTTTTTCACTTTCTGACTTCATTTTTTAAGAAAAGGGCTTCCCAGGTAGCATTAGTGGTAAAGTACTTGACTGCCACAGAGACTCGAGAAATGTGGGTTTGATCCCTGGATTGGGAAGATCCCCTGGAGGAGAGCAAGGCAACCACTCTGGTGTTCTTGCCCGGAGAGCCCCATGGACAGAGGAGCCTGGGGGCTACAGTCCATGGGGTCACAACTGAAGGGACTTAGCACGCAGCATGCACGGTGTATTAAAAAGCAGAGACATCATTTTGCCAACAAAGATCTATGTAGTGAAAGCTATGGCTTTTCCAGGAGTCATGTATGAATGTGAGAGCTGGACTGTAAGGAAGGCTGAGTGCTGAAGAACTGATACTTCTGGTTTGTGGTGCTTGAGAAGACTCCTGAGAGTCTCTTGGACTGCAAGGACATCAAACCAGTCAATCCTAAAAGAAGTCAATCCTGAATATTCATTGGAAGGACTGACGCTGAAACTCCAATATTTTGGTCACCTGATGTGAAGAGCTGACTTATTGAAAAAGACCCTGATGATGGGAAAGATTGAGAGTAAGAGAAGGGGGCGACAGAGGATGAGATATTTGGATGGCATCACCGACTCAACGGGCATGAGTTTGAGCAAACCCTGGGAGATGGTGAAGGACAGGGAGAGCTGGTGCGCTGCAGTCCATGGGGTCACAGAGATTTGGACACGACTTAGTGAGGGAGCAACAACGAACACGTAAAATGGATAACTAATGAGAACCTACTATATAGCACAGAGGGCTTTACTCTGCTCTGTGGTGACCCAAATGGGAAGGAAATCCAAAGAAGAGGAGATACATGTGTACATACAGCTGACTCACTTTGTTGGCCAGCAGGAAGTAATAACATCGTGAGCAAATATGCTCCAATAAAAATATATTTAAAAAAGAAATATTGATTTTAGTACTGAAAAAGTGAATGATCTAGTCATGAAATCCTTTTGCATTCAATCAGGTGATTTCCAATTCTTCATTTTAGCAAGACTGTTGAAAGTATTTTTGACAGATCACCATATGTCTGATGGCATAACAAAAAACTCCAGGACGTCAGTACTATCGCCATTACAAAACTCCCATTGTTCGTCTACTTATGCACATGAATAGAATACTCAGCTCTAACGTCTATAAACACATTAAAATGTAGAAAGAGAATTGATGATGAAACTTGTATTATACTTAAACTTCGTAAAATGTGTTATTTTTTGTTCTTTCCACCATCTATTCACAATAATCACAAGAGATTTTTAACACATGGAGTTTTATATCGTAAGACTGTCTTTGTTGCTTTTTATGCTGCTTACTTACGTGATCCATTGGAGGAGGGAATGGCAAACCGCTTCAGTATTCCCGCCTTGAGAACCCCACGAACTGCTGCTGCTGCTGCTAAGTCGCTTCAGTCGTGTCCGACTCTGTGCGACCCCGTAGACGGCAGCCCACCAGGCTCCGCCGTCCCTGGGATTCTCCAGGCAAGAACACTGGAGTGGGTTGCCATTGCCTTCTCCAATGCATGAAAGTGAAAAGTGAAAGTGAAGTCGCTCAGTCGTGTCTGACTCTTAGCGACCCCATGGACTGCAGCCCACCAGGCTCCTCCGTCCATGGGATTTTCCAGGCAAGAGGACTGGAGTGGGGTGCCAATGCCTTCTCCAAACCCCATGAACAGTATAAGACAAAAATATATGACACTGAAAGATGAACTCCCAGGTCATTAGGTGCTCAGTATGCTATTGGAAATGAGTGGAGAAATAGCTCCAGAAGGAATGAAGAGGCTGAACCAAAGTGGAAACAACACCCAGTTGTATATGTCTGGTGGGAAAGTAAAGTCCAATTCTGTAAAGAATAATACTGCGTAGGAACCTAGAATGTTAGGTCCATGAATCAAGGTAAACCGGAAGTGGTCAAACAGGAAATGGCAAGAGTGAACATCGACATCATAGGAATCAGTGAACTAAAATGGACTGGAATGGGTGAATTTAATTTAATTTCTTAGCAGAGATGACCATTATCTCTGCTACTGTGGGCAGGAATCCCTTAGAAGAAATGGAGTAGCCATCATAGTCAACAAAAGAGTCTGAAATGCAGTACTTGGATGCAATCTCAAAAACCACAAAATGATGTTGACCCATTTCCAAGGCAAATCATTCAGCATCACAGTAATCCAAGTCTATGCCCCAAGCACTAACGCCAAAGAAGCTGATGTTGAAGAGTTCTATGAAGACCTACAAGACCTTCTAGAACTAACACCAAGAAAAGATATCCTTTTCATCATAGGGGACTGGAATGCAAAAGTAGGAACTCATGAGATACCTGGAGTAACAGGCAAGTTTGGCCCTGGAATACAGAATGAAGCAGGGCGAAGGCTAATAGAATTTTGCCAAGAGAATCCACTGGTCATAGCAAACACCCTTTCCCAAAAGCATAAGAGACGACTCTGCATATGGACATCTCCAGGTGATCAATACCGAAATCAGTGATCATATTCTTTGCAGCCAAAGATGGAGCAGCTCTATACAGCCAGAAAAAAGAAGACTGGGAGCTGACTGTGGCTCAGATCGTAAACTCCTCATTGTGAAAATCAGACTTTAATTGAAGTATGGGAAACCATTCAGTTAGACCATTAGACCATTAGACTCACTAGACCATTCAGGTATGGCCTAAATCAAATCCTTTAAGATTATACAGTGGAAGTGACAAATAGATTCAAGGGATTAGATCTGATAGACAGAGTGACTGAAGAAGTATGGATGGAGGTTCATAACATTGTACACGAGGGAATGATCAAAACCATCCCCAAGAAAAAGAAACGCAAAAATGGTTGTCTGATGAGGCCTTACAAATAGATGAGAAAAGAAGAGAAGTGAAAGGCAAAGGAGAAAAGGAAATATATCCATCTGAATGCAGAGTTCCAAAGAATAGCAGGGACAGATAAGAAAGCCTTCCTCAGTGATCAAGATGAAGAAATAGAGTGAAACAATAGAATGGGAAAGACTAGACATCTCTTCAAGAAGATTAGAGATACCAAGGGAATATTTCATGCAAAGAGGGGCTCAATAAAGGACAGAAATGGTATGGACCTAACAGAAGGAGAAGACATTAAGAAGTGGCAAGGATACACGGAAGAACTGTGCAAAAAGAGCTCTTAATCACCTGGATAAGCACTGTGGTGGGAACACTCACCTAGAGCCAGACATCCTGGAGTGTGCGCCTGGAGTCAGGCGGGCCTTAGGAGTCATCACCACAAACAAACCTGGCAGAGGGGATGGAATTCCAGCTGAGCTATTTTAAATCTTAAAAGATGATGTTGTTAAAGTGCTGCACTCAAAAAAAATAAAGATAAAGTGCTGCACTCAGTACACTAACAACTTTAGAAAACTCAGGAGTGGCCACAGGACTGGTAAAGGTCAGTTTTCATTCCAATCCCAAAGAAGAGGAGAGCTGTGACTAATCTAGACAGCATATTAAAAAGCAGAGACAGTACTTTGCTGGCAAAGGTCCGTATAGTCAAAGTTATGAATTTTCCAGCAGTCACGTATGGATGTGAGAGTTGGACCACAAAGAAGGCTGAGCACCAAAGAACTGATGCTTTTGAACTGTCGTGTTGGAGAAGACTCTTGAGAGTCCCCTGGGCTGCAAGGAGATCCAGCCAGTCCATCCTAAAGGAAACCAACCCTGAATGAATATTTATTAGAAGGACTGATACTGAATCTGAAGCTCCAATACTTTGTGGCCACCTGATGCAAAGATCTGACTCATCAGAAAAGGCCCTGATGCTGGGAAAGATTGAAGGCGGGAGGAGAAGGGACGACAGAGGATGAGATGGTTGGATGGATCACCGACTCGATGGACATGAGTCTGAGCAAGCCCTGGGAGATGGTGATGGACAAGGAGGCCATGGGGTCGCAGACTCAGACGTGACCGAGCAATTCAACAGCAGCAATGCTGTTTTCTATTCCTTCAGGTGAACGTAGCACGAGTTGTTTATCCATTAGCCATTTAAGGATTCTTGGAAGTTTCCAGTTTTTAGTAATTTAAATGAAGTTTTTATGTCTGTTTTTGCAGAAATAGATTTTCATTTCTCTTGTGTTAAATAGTTATGATTGGAATTGCTGTGTCATATGTTAAATGTATATTTAACTGTAAAAGAAGCTGCCAAACCAAAGTGGTTGTACATTTTACACTCTTACCAGAAAAGTGTTACAATTCTGACTGATTTGCATCCAGTTACATTATTAGTAGATGTTTTTTCACAACTTTAAATTTTAGCCATTCTGGTAGAATGATGCTGGGGTCTCATTGCAGTTTTAATATGTATTCTCATGATTCTTAATTATATTGATATTTCTTCATGGAGCTATCTGTGGGCTTTCTTTTGTATATGTTAAAATATTTTGCCATTTTTTAAAATGGATTGTTTTACTACTGAATGTGTTTTTTTTTTTTTAACAAATTTTGGATAAAAGATTTTTGTTAGGTATATGCATTTGAACTATTTTCTTTCAGTCTGTGGCTTGCTTTTCATTTTTTTAAGGAGAAATTTTGAAACCAGACAATTTTAAAATTAAATAAAACCCAATATTTTGTATTCTTTTTTGATCAATACCTTTCATGATCTAAGGAATCTTCACCTCACCAAAAGACACAAAATTATATCCAATGTTTTCTTCTAGAAATTTTCTGAAAAATGTTTTTCATGCATAGCTCTTTGATATATTTGAGTTTCGTGTTTGGTGCAATTCTGTGCATGGTGCAGAGTCAGACATGACTGAAGGAACTTAGCACACACACACAGTGAAAAGTAAGCATCAAGGCCCATTTTTTCCCATATCTTTTCCCATTAAATAGAATCGACATATTGAAATTTATCGACCATTTATGTGGTGATCTGTTTCTGCAGTGTCTGCTTCATTCTATTAACCTTTATGTCTTCATTTTTGGTCCAAATGCCACATTTTCTTCATCAGTGTTGCTTTATAATATGTGTAAGTCCCTCATATTTGTTCTGATTTTTCAAGAAATTTTCACTAATCTATGTTTCTGCATTTCTACATTATGTTTAGAAATAGATGGTCAATTTCTACAAGGAAGCATGCATTGATTTTGAATTGGGTAGTTTTGAATATGTAGATCCCTTTGAAGACAATTTTATTTAACAATATTGAGTCTTCTAATCCATGAACATGATATATCTTCCTACTTATTTTGGTTTCTTTAGTATTTATGAGCAGTATTTCATTATTTTCAACTTGTAGATTTATTAAATTTATGCCTTTGGATTTTAAGCTTTTTTATACCTTAAAATTATATTTTAAAATATAATTGTTGATCATATATAGAAATATAGTTCCTCTTATATTGATCTTACAGCCTATAAAATTGCTACAATGCCTATTTCTTGTGTTTTCTGTGTACTGGAAACGAGCGTATATTCTGCACTTGCTGTTAGGGTTCTGCAAATGTCTTTAATGAAGTAGAGTTATTTAATTGTAATGTTTATCATGAATATTCATATTTGTCTCTGATAGTATATTTATAAAAAATACTTTATCTGAAATTAATATAGTCACCTCAACTTTCATGTTTAGTACCTTTATGATACACCTTTTCCATCATATGCCTTTTATCTTCTTCAGTCTTTAAGGTGCTTCTTTTTAATACTATTATAGTATCTGCATTTATGCGGTATATTCAGACAATTTGCATTTAATCTAAGATCTGAGTTTAAGTCTTCCACCTTGCTATTGGTTTTCTCTTTGTTTCATTCACTCTTTTTTCCTTTCATACTATTTTTATTTTTACATTTTTTGGAGTGAGTATTTTTTCAATATTCCACTTTATATCCTTTAAATTGGCTTAAAGGGTAAACTGCTATGTTTAATTTTGTGAGTTTCACTCTAGGGTTTACATTTTTTACTTTTAAATTGTTACAACCTATTTTCAAATCCCATACCATTTTCTATGTAGAGAAAAACTTATTAACTGTACATTTTAATTTTTATCCATCTTACTCATTAGTCAGATATTTTATTTTTATATTTGATGTAAACCTCACAAATGTCTTTAAAGAAATGTAGTAATGAGAGAATCCTGTATTTTTCTTCATGTTTACTATTTATTATACTGTTCATTACTTTAGATTGATCCAAATTTCCATTTGGCATAATATTCCTCCAGGTTAAAAAGCATTATCTAGCATTTCTCTACTGAAGCTCTGTTGGGGACATCCCAGCCTTTGTTTCTCTGAAAATATTTTTCTTTCTTTATTTTTTAAGAATAAGTTTTCTGGTAGTGAAATTTTTAATTTGCAGGTTTGTTTTTTCCTTCAGTTACATTACTTTTGTCATTTTATTGTCATGTGACTTGCACTTGATGTGATGAAAAACTTGGTGATATTATCTGTTTCTTTATATTTAATATACTTTTCATAATTGTTTAGCATTCTTTTGATTATCTGTTTTCAACAATTTTCTTATAATGAACTTTAGAATTCTCTTTGGTTTATTTACTTTTCTGCAGGTTCTTTGAGCTTCTTGGGTATGTGGGTTGATGTTTCTCATCAAATTTGAAACATCTTTGGCCCACTCTTTTTCTAAATTACCTCTTTCTTCTAAGATTCCAGTTAAATGTGTTTGGGCATTTTGATATTGTCCCACAAGTTGCTGAGTTTTGTTTTTTTTTCCCCAACTTTTTTCACCTCTCTCTTTTTCTGTTCAAATAGCTCATAAGACCCGCTCATCAAGTCCACAAATATTTTCTTTAGTAGTTCCTAACTGACTCCCAGGCCCAGCCAGTGAAATTTCCATTTCAGACATTGTATGTTTCATTACACCAGTTTAATTTATTTCAGTTTTTACAGTTTCTATTTATCTTTCTTTTTGTTTATATTTTCATTTAAATCTTTCAACATGGCAATAAGAAAAACTGCTTTAAAATCCTTACCCTCTTTTTTATTTTTTAGTTTGTTTCTGTTGATTAATTACATATTGGATTTTTTTCTGCTTCTTTACATGTTAATTATTTTTTGACTGGTTCTTGGATATTTGAGTGATGCATTGTTGTCTATGGATTTTGTTGTTTTCCTCTAAAGAGTGTGACATTTTGTTCTGGCAAAAGGAATCCCATTAGTTTTGTGTCAGTGTCTCCTCTTTAGCATGTCTTAATTTCTTCTTTTTTTAGGACAGTTAAAGAGTAACTTCTATTGTAGGGCTAGTTTATTCTTCCTTTTAAAGAATGGCCTTTCTGGAATCTCAGCTGAATATCTCAAGTGTTCAGCAATATTTGGCTGGTGAAAACTTTTTCGTTTTTCCAGTAAACATTGGAATGAAATTTAATTTTCTAAATTTTAGCTTCCTGAAACATGTTGTATCTCCTAGTTGTCATTTGCCTCTTTTTGTGAATTTTTACCCTAATTCTATCTTTCTTTATGTACAATATTAGAAAATAATTATTTTAAAATAATTTCTCAGTTCTCTAGGCTGTTATAAAAGAGTCTGGAGTTAGTTACTCTATCATGTGCAGAATCTTGATACTGTTAATATCATACTTTTATGTTTATCATCCTTGGACCTTTGAAGGAAAGATATAATAGCTTTTATAGCTTTTACAAGATATAATATTTTTACAAGTCATTGTTGATGAGCACTTACAGATCACCATCCTTTGCAACTGTTTAAATTCCTAATAAAAAAGTTTAGATCTTCACTTAATATTATGCAAAGAGAACAATCCAGTTTCTCAAATGTTTGAGGCAGTATGTAAACAATAAATTCAGAATACATCTGCATCAAGAGAAATTAGAGAAGTTCAGACTAAAAATGGTGGTGTGTAGGGTGATGCTAGTGGTGAAAATGGAAAACAGGTGTGTTTAGCATATAGTTTAGAAATATAGCTTCCATTTAGAGCATAATTGGAAGAAAATAATTAGGAAAACTATTCTTTCATTATTTTAAAGTCCATTTTAGATTGGGTCATTTATTTTTCTGGAATTGAACTGCAGGAGTTGCTTGTATATTTTTGAGATTAATCCTTTGTCTGTTTCTTCATTTGCTATTATTTTCTCCCAATCTGAGGGCTGTCTTTTCACCTTACTTATAGTTTCCTTTGTTGTGCAAAAGCTTTTAATTTTCATTAGGTCCCATTTGTTTATTTTTGCTTTTATTTCCAATATTCTGGGAGGTGGGTCATAGAAGATCTTGCTGTGATTTATGTCAGAGAGTGTTTTGCCTATGTTCTCCTCTAGGAGTTTTATAGTTTCTGGTCTTACATTTAGATCTTTAATCCATTTTGAGTTTATTTTTGTGTATGGTGTTAGAAAGTGTTCTAGTTTCATTCTTTTACAAGTGGTTGACCAGTTTTCCCAGCACCACTTGTTAAAGAGATTGTCTTTTTTCCATTGTATATCCTTGCCTCCTTTGTCAAAGATAAGGTGTCCATAGGTTTGTGGATTTATCTCTGGGCTTTCTATTCTGTTCCATTGATCTATATTTCTGTCTTTGTGCCAGTACCATACTGTCTTGATGACTGTGGCTTTGTAGTAGAGTCTGAAGTCAGGCAGGTTGATTCCTCCAGTTCCATTCTTCTTTCTCAAGATTACTTTGGCTATTCGAGGTTTTTTGTATTTCCATACAAATTGTGAAATTATTTGTTCTAGTTCTGTGAAAAATACCGTTGGTAGCTTGATAGGGATTGCATTGAATCTATAGATTGCTTTGGGTAGAATAGCCATTTTGACAATATTGATTCTTCCAATCCATGAACACGGTATGTTTCTCCATCTGTTTGTGTCCAAAGAACTAAACAGACATTTCTCCAAAGAAGACATACAGATGGCTAACAAACACATGAAAAGATGCTCCACATCACTCATTATCAGAGAAATGCAAATCAAAACCACAATGAGGTACCATTACACGCCAGTCAGGATGGCTGCTATCCAAAAGTCTACAAGCAATAAATGCTGGAGAGGGTGTGGAGAAAAGGGAACCCTCTTACACTGTTGGTGGGAATGCAAACTAGTACAGCCATTATGGAAAACAGTGTGGAGATTTCTTAAAAAACTGGAAATAGAACTGCCATATGACCCAGCAATACCACTTCTGGGCATACACACTGAGGAAACCAGATCTGAAAGAGACACGTGCACCCCAATGTTCATCGCAGCACTGTTTATAATAGCCAGGACATGGAAGCAGCCTAGATGCCCATCAGCAGATGAATGGATAAGGAAGCTGTGGTACATATACACCATGGAATATTACTCAGCCATTAAAAAGAATTCATTTGAATCAGTTCTAATGAGATGGATGAAACTGGAGCCCATTATACAGAGTGAGGTGAGCCAGAATGATAAAGAACATTACAGTATACTAACAGATATATACGGAATTTAGAAAGATGGTAACGATGGCCCTATATGCAGGGCAGAAGAAGAGACGCAGAAGTACAGAACAGACTTTTGAACTCTGTGGGAGAAGGGGAGGGTGGGATGTTTCGAAAGAACAGCATGTATATTATCTGTGGTGAAACAGACCACCAGCCCAGGTGGGAGGCATGAGTCAAGTGCTCCGGCCTGTTGGGCTGGGAAGATCCAGAGGAATCGGGTGGAGAGGGAGGTGGGATGGGAGACCAGGATGGGGAATTTGTGTAACTCTATGGCTGATTCATATCAATGTATGACAAAACCCACTGAAAAATAAAAATTAAAAAATAAATAAATAAATAAAGTCCATTTTAGGATCTGTGCTGTTTATTCTATGCTTAAAAAAAAAAAAGATTGTGGTATTGGAGAAAGAGCAGTTTGAGTATTTAAATTTCATATTCTCTTGTGTTTAAAAAGAAACATAAAAGTAAGCTATTAGCAATTAATGAATATTTAAATATATAATTCATAAAATATAAAATAATACTTAAGTATTAGCTCACTGTTTAGCATTAGTTTACACTTCTCTTTCTTACCATACAAGAAATTGCACTATTTTATTGAATATGTAAGATGCATGCAGTTAGACATTCTGAAAAGAAATTACTTTGATGTTTTTGAGAGTTATATTGTGTAAAAATAGTAAAATACCTTGAAAAAAATGCAGATGTACCAGATACATGTATAGGAATTATTCCCAAACGCCAATAACACAGGCAACAACTGACGTCATGTAGATAGAGTTTGAGTCTGTTATAAAGGAGTTTGAGTCTGTTATAAAATGTAGACCTGATGAGAGTGATTATAGAGAAGTGTTTTTACACTGTTCATAATATCTTAAGTATGTTGAATGAGTTTATAATGAAAATTTTCATGGGAGATAATGTTTACATCTCTAAAATGATGTTTATATTCTAAAATAGAAAACCATGATCTCTATTCGCCAAGAATATGTGATGTCTGTTGGCATTTTTAGAGTCCTTTTCAGGCCCGAGAAAATGATCGTAAGTTTCATAAATGCAATATGATTAGTTATGTTCTGTTTTGTGATGGAAAAGAGAATCTACCTCATGATAAAGAAAGCTTTGACATTTCTGGGCTAACCACCTGGGTTTTCAAGGTTTCTAACTCATTTAGTGATTAAGTGTATGTGACTCTGGAACATTTCTATCCAGCTACTTTACAACTTGATTAAAATACAATACACTAGGTACCCAGATGCTTAAAATAAGACAGCAACAGCCTGTTAGTACTTTAAATGCTAATCCCTATTGATAAGTCCATAGAAATCCACTTTAGCATGACTTCAATTTTTTTAAAAAATGTCATTTTTTTTCCCAATGAGATTTATGGACACTGTCTAGAATTCAAGAAAGAAAAAGCATTTAAAATAGTACTTTAAAAAGTATTTGAAAGGTCCTTTCATCTTTTAAATGTCAAATAATTATTTTCAAATTTATTTTCATGTGACATCAGATCACAGAGAAAAGTAGCCAAAAAGAAAATAAAAGCTTTTCTCAATTTATATTTGTTTGTTGTTCAGTGAGATGAATCTGGGTTAGAATCACCCGTGACTGTAATAATCTGTCGACATCTCTGATACTCCCTTTGACGGCAGGGGTCATGAAAGCCTGGGGCATAAGTAGCTCTTGGAGGGCACGATCAAATGTCGTCTATTTCAAGACTCCTACTTCGCACATGGCAGGCAATTCCCCCTAGAATCCACACACAATGCCTGAGCAATGTGGTTTTGCTTTTGCTGCAGGATTCTACTAGCTGTGCACAAATGTATGGAAAAACAGTCGAAGGGAGAGAGAAGTCATGGGAAATTGTTTATTATGTAGGATCACAAGATTAATCAAGCCATCTAGCAACTTTCAAGAATCAGATGCAACCTTTAGTAGGATTTCCCCAAATTTCACCAGCCAGCGTTCCTTTACTTCACCCTTCCCACTATTGATACGAACCAACATTTTTAAAAACATATTCTTCACTTTTTCATTTTTTTAATTATTCCTTTTGAAAAACAAACTTTTAACTGGAATGAAGTTCAGTGCATTCAGTTTTTCTATACTTGGTGCTTTCTGTAGTCTATTTTAAAAATCTTTGCTTAAAAAATAAATAAAAAAATAAAAATCTTTGCTTAACCTTAGATCACTATATCTTCCCCTTTTGAATATTAGAGAAGTTTTATAATTTTGTCTCTCACATTTAAACCACCTAAAACTTTGTCAGTATTTGTGTATGGTGTGATGTAAGTATCAAGTTTCATTTACCTAATTTTCTCTTGCATATTGATATCCAGATATTACAGCGCTATTAGTTGAAATGATTATATTTTGTCCATTGAGTTGTCATGGCACCTTGACAAAAATCACTTGGTCATTCATGTATGGCTGTATTTTTGAACTGTTTATAATGTTCCATTCATCCATTTGTCCATTTCAACCTAGTATCACATTGTCTTGATTACTATAACTTTAACCGTAAAGTTACAATCCATGAAACCATGAAACATGAGTCCTATAATATAATACTTTTTTACCAGTTGTATTGCCCATTCTAGGTCCTTTGTACTTATGTATGATATATATTTTCAATTTATACATTATATACTGATATGTATACATATATTTTATATGTCTATAAAAGGCCTACTGGGATATTAATTTGAGCTGCTTTGAGTCTATAGGTCATTGTGAAGAGAACTGACATCTTAACTATTTTGCCTTAGATCCACAGGCAAGCATCAGTTCAGTTCAGTCACTCAGTCGTGTCCGACTCTTTGCGACCACATGAACCATAGCACGCCAGGCCTCCCTGTCCATCACCAACCAGCTCCTGTAGCTTACTCAAACTCATGTCCATTGAGTCAGTGATGCCATCCAACCATCTCATCTTCTGTCTTCCCCTTTTCCTACTGCCTTCAAGCTTTCCCAACATCAGGGTCTTTTTCAATGAGTCAGTTCTTTGCATCAGGTGATAAAAGTATTGGAGTTTCAGCTTCAACATCAGTCCTTCCAATGAATATTCAGGGTTTGTTTCCTTTAGGATGGACTGGTTGGATCTCCTTGCAGTCCACGGGACCCTCAAGAGTCTTCTCCAACACCACAGTTCAAAAGCATCAATTGATAGGCAAGCATATCTCTTTATCAATGTGTCTTAAGAATGCTCTTTCAGCAATATTTGTAGCTTTCAATGTATGGATATTGTATATAAGTATAAATTTTGTTAATTTATATGTAAATTATTTTAAATTTTATAATTTAGTAAATGATGGGTGTATGCATTATGACCAATTTATTTGTTCATTTCATATACAGAAATATAATTGATTGTTGTATATTGACAAAAACCCTATAATTTTGCTAAATTCTCTTATTAGTTCTAGTAGTTTAAAAAAGTCTTTAGTATTTTCTACATAGGTGATCAATTTATCTTAGAATAAAAACAGTTTTACTTATTTCCTCCCAATCCATATGGTATGAAAAGTGCCTTTTATATCTTTATAAGAAAAAGACAAACAACATACTTAAAAAATGAGCAAAGTATTTCAGCAGACACTTTAACAGAATATGGATAGCAAATAATTAAATAAATAAAAATAAAAATGTTCAACATTATTAATCACTAGATATAAAAAATTAAGATAAGAATCAAATTCCATTATCCATACTCTAGAATTCTTAAAATTAAGAAAGTGATAATACAAAGCATTGGTAAATATGTAAAGTGACAAGAACTCTCATATATTGCTTCCAGAATTGTAAAATTGTATAGTCACTTCATTTTATTAGTTTCTACTAAATTTAAACATAAACTTGCTATATGGCACAACAATATCACTTTGTCATTTAAGATAAATGAATACATGTGTCTATGCAAAAATTTGCATATATAAATATTCATAAGAGATTTGTTCATAATAATATTAAACTGGAAACAATGCTAATGGATAAACAAGTTTGATATATTCTTTCAATGGACTACTACTCAGTCCTAAAAAGTACAAACAATGGCTGTTTGCAACAATATGAGTGAATATCAGAAGCATTATGCTGAATGAAAGAAGTCAGACTCAATAAAAGTATGTCCTATATTATCCCATCCATAATGAAATTATAGAGAGAAATAAATAACAAAATTGGAGTCATAGAAAGCAAATCATTTGCCTTTATTTGCTTTAGTTGCTGTGCTCTTGGTATTATATTCATGAAATCTTTGTCAAGACCAGCATCATGAAGGATTTTGCCCACGATTATTTTCCTAAGTAATTTTATAGTTTCAAGTCTTATGTGCTAGTCTTTAAACTACTTTTGAGTTGGTTTTTGTGTATGATGTTACAATAAGGGCCCACTTTCATTATTTTGAGACTGGATTTTCAGTTTTCCCAACACCATCCACTGAAGGATTATCTTTCCTAGTTGTGTATACTTGACATTCTTGTTGAAGATCGGTTGACCGTGCATTCACAGATTTATTTCTGGACTCTCTACTTTGTTCCATTTGACTATACATATGAATTTCATTCAACTTCTCTGGTGGCTCAGATGTTAAAGAATCTGCCTGCAATGTGGAAGACCCGGGTTCAGCCCCTGGATTGGGAAGATTCCCTGGAGAAGGGAATGGCAACCCATTCCAGTATTCTTGCCTGGAGAATTCCATGGACAGAGGAGCCTGGTGGGATGTAGTCCATGGGGTTGCAAAGAGTTGGACATGGTTGAGTGACTAACACACACACACACAAGACACACACAAATACAAATACTCCATTCATATATGTTTTTATGTATCTTACATACATCTTTGTGCCATTATCATAATGTTTAGATACTGTAGTTTTGTAATAGGTTTTGAAGTCTTAAAGTACAAGGTCTTTATCTCTGTTCTTTCTCAAGATTGTTTTCACTATTCAGGATTTTTCATGACTTCACAGGAATTTTAGGATTGCTTTTTCCTAACCCTGTATAAAATGCCAATGACATTTTTGATAAAAATTAAATTGAATCTGTGGATAACTTTGAGTAGTGTGGACAGTTTAACATTATTCAGTATATTGTTTTCCAGTCCATGAACACAGCATGTATTTCCATTTGCTTGCATCTTTAATTCCTTTCATCAGTGTTTTATAATTTTTCAATGCACAAGTGTTAACTTTAAATTTATTTCTAAGTATCTTATTTTTTGTATGCTATTGTATATGAACTTTTCTGAATCTCTTTTTCAGATTGTTTTTAGTGTATTGAACACAAATGACTTTTGTATGTTGATTTTGTATCCTGCAATTTTACTGAATTCTTTTATTATTCTAACAGAAATTTTGGAAGTTTGTCTATGATTATGGAGTCCTTAGGGTTTTCTCTTTATAAGAGCATGCTATATGCAAAAAGTAACAATTTTCTTTCTCTCTTTTTTTTGCCTAATTGCTCTGGCTAGGACTTCTACTACTGTGTTTATTAGAAGTGCCAGCAGTGAACATCCTTGCATTGTTCCTCATATTAGAGGAAAATTTTCAGGTTTTGACTACTGAGTATGATATTAACTTTTTATATATGACCCACATTATATTGAAATAATTTCCCTTTATTCCTGATTTGTTATGAAGTTTTAACATAAAAGTATGTTGAATTATATCCAGTGATTTTTTTTCTGCACCTATTGAGATGATCCTGTGGCTTTCTCTTCTCTATTTATTTTATATCTGATCCTTATTGTTTTCTACCAAATGCTCTAAAAATCCCACTTCTATGTATTTATCCAAAAAAATTGGTAACTAGGATCTCAAAGAGGTATTAGCACTCCCATGTTCACCTAGCATTACTCCCAATAGCCAAGATGGATAAGCAATCTAAATGCCTGTCAGGAGATGAATAGATCAAGAAAATGTGGTACATACATGCAATACAATATAATTTAGCCTTAAGGAAAAAGAACCCTTGCAATATGGAAAGCATGGATGAACCTTGAAGACATTATTCTCAATGAAATACGCCAGTCACAGAAAGATTGCACGATTCCACACACGTGAAATATCCAAAATAGTCAAACTCATGGAAGCAGAGAATATAATAGTTGCCAAGGAGTGAGCAGAGAGGAAATGGAGAGTTAGTAATCAATAGGCATGAAGTTCTAGTGATGCAAGATGAATAAATTGTAGAGATCTGCTTTTATTATTCTAGCAGAGGTTTTTGTTAGATTTTGTATTAATTCTCTACAATGAATGTAGAGATCTGTACAACGCTGTGCTTCAGTTTGTACTATACACATAAAACCTAATAAGAGAAAGTATCTCATGTTAAGTGTTCCTATCAAAATAAAATGAAAAGAAAGAAAAGAAAAATAATCAGTGGGTCTCAAGGTCAAGGGTAGGGAGAAAGATTGATTGCAAAGTAGAAGTAGGCAACTCACTGTGGATGATACAAATGCCCTACATCATGACTGGAGTGGTACTTAAAAGACTTTATGCACTAAACGAAATTCATGACTTACACACTTACCATGAGTGTGAATTTTACCCTCTGTAAATAATACTTCAATAAAATTGACACACATACCTGAATGAGGGGGAAAACGGCAAAAGCATTATTATATTGAACAAATAATATTCATTGTGTAGCAATTTAATGCTTTTATTTCTAGTTATCTGCAATATATGAAGGACTTAAGAATGATGCTAGTTGTTATAAAACAATTGAATTATTAAAATATTTTGCTATTATTCCTGTCAGAAGCAAGAAATATGCCATCTTTTACTTGATTCAGCATTATCGATGGATACCTTTATAATTTTATCTTCTTTTTGGAATTATGATTGTAAGTCATATATGCCTTCTTACCTGATTCTCAATCCTCTCAAAGCTAAAGAACCCATCACCAACTGTTTTGAATAGATAATAGGATGCTTCTAAACAATAAGGAAACCTTCTCATGTACAGCTTTATTATT
Source organism: Muntiacus reevesi (assembly GCF_963930625.1). NCBI lineage: Eukaryota > Metazoa > Chordata > Mammalia > Artiodactyla > Cervidae > Muntiacus > Muntiacus reevesi. The sequence continues at coordinate 84,212,674 of NC_089258.1, forward strand.
ATTGTTCTTTCAGGGTCTCTGGGAAATGAATCATAAAAAGTATTAATTCCTCCATATTTCCACCAGTGAAAACTTTAGCAGCAGCTGGATTTCCAGAGGTTAAATCTTTGACAGCCAATGTGAGATTAGAATTTACAATAAGCTTCATCTGAAAAGCTGAGGTTGGAGCCTGTAACAGGAAGGAATCTGGGTGGGGCTTGAGAAGACCTGGATTCTTGCTTTTGCTCTTTGTTCAACTTGTCATATGATCTTCAAGTCATAAATCCACAATGCTGTGAAAACCAATGACAGCAGTGATAAGCCAGCAGCATTATGGGCTTCTGCCAGGACAGCCACTCTGGGCGTGCAGGGTCCTCTCAGCCCCTGCTTTGTGTCTGGCTTTCAGATGTGATTAGGGTACCACTTCCTGGAGCGCCAAAGAATTGATGCTTTTGAACTGTGATGTTGGAAAAGACTCTTGAGAGTCCTTTGGACTGCATGGAGATCAAACCAGTGAATTCTAAAGAAAATCAGTCCTGAATATTCATTGGAAGGACTGTTGCTGAAGCTGAAGCTCCAATATTTGTCACCTGATACCAAGAACTAACTCGCTGGAAATGATCCTAATGTTGGGAAAGATGGAAGGCAGGAGGAGAAGGGGATGACAGAGGATGAGATGGTTCAATGGCATCATGGACTCAATGGACATGAGTTTGAGCACACTCCGGGAGTTGGTGATGGACAGGGAAGCTTGGCATGTGGCAGTCCATGTGGTAGAAGCGAGTTGGACACGACTGAGCAACTGAACTCATACTGAGGGTGCCACTTGGGGCTTCCCAGGTGGCGTCAGTGGTAAAGAAACTTCCTGCCAAACAGGAGACATAAGAGACACAGATTTGATCCCTGGGTCGAGAAGATCCCATAGAGAAGGGAGTGGCAACCCACTCCAGTGTTCTTCCCTGGAGAATTCCATGGACAGAGGAGCCTGGCTGGCTACTGCTCATCATGCCGCAGAGCTGGACATGATTGTAGCGACTTAGCATGCACTCAGAGTACCACTCAGCCACCCTCGGTGCCCTTCCCATTCTCACTGTCCCAGCCTGAGGTGTGCGTCGGGAATGGGTGAGGCTTGGGGGCCAGACCCAGGGAGCAGAGAAGTCCCGGTCACTCTCCATTCTCCAAGATCTCTCCCACATCACCGGGGTGCTCTGCTGCTTCCTGATCTTCCAGAAACGTGCCCTGAATTTCTCAATGATTTCCTGCAAGGAAAAGGCTGCTTTATCTCTCCACCATGGCAGAAAGTCCTAAAGCAATACACTGCTAACTCATCCCACCTTCTAGAATTCAAAGGTAAGAGAAACAAGGCAGAGGATACACAGTTCAGTATCTGTAGCTTTCTTTCTCTAGCGATTGATAGGAAAGTACTTTTTAAATTTAGAAAACCCTACACCAGCATTGTGTATCTGCGTGTTAGTCGCTCAGTCGTGTCTCACTCTTTGTGACCACATGGACTGTAGCCCACCAGGCTCCTCTGTCCATGGAGTTCTCCAGTAAAGAATACGGAGTGGGTTGCCATTTCCTTCTCCAGGGGATCTTCCTGACACAGGGATCGAACCTGGGACTCCTGCATTGCTGGTAAGATTCTTTACAGCCTGAGCTACCAGGGACGCTCAATCCCAACATTGAGATAGTTGTGAATAATTTGGGTCATTCCTGTTCCAGGATTGGGAAGAAATGTGGGTAAAAAGCTGTAAGACGTATTAGTTAAATTTAAGCCTCCAAAACTGAGAATCACTTCTTGGTTTCCCCACGTTCTACAACCCGCCACCCTTGGCCTCAGTTTCCTTTAGTTATACAGTTATAATTAGGAAACCATTCACAAACAAAGGTTAATGTGAGGTTTTTCTCCCAACTCCCATTGTTATTGTTGTTCAGTTGCTAAGTTGTGTCTCACTCTTTGTGGACCCATGGACTGCAGCACGCCAGGCTTCCCCATCCTTCACCATCTTCCGGAGCTTGCTCAAACTCATGTCCATTGAGTTAGTGATGCCATCCAACCATCTCATTCTCTGTCATCCCCTTTTCTTCCCGCCTTCAATCTTTCCCGGCATAAGGATCTTTTCCAATAGGTCAGATCTTCCCATCAGGTGGCCAAAGTATTGGAGCTTAAACTTCAGGACCAGTCCTTCCAATGAATATTCAGGGTTGATTTCCTTTAGGATGGACTGGTTGGATCTTCTTACAGTCCAAGGGACTCTCAAGAGTTTTCTCTAGCACTGTAATAAGAAAACATCAATTCTTTGTCATTCAGCTTTCTTTAGGGTCCAACTCTCACATCTGTATGACTACTTGAAAAACCATAGAGGTGACTATATGGATCTTTGTCAGTAAAAGTTTGTCTCTGTTTTTTAATATGCAGTCTAGGTTTGTCATAACTTTTCTTCCAAAGAGCAAGCGTCCTTTAATTTTGTGGCTGTGGTCACCATCCACAGTGATTTTGGAGCCCAAGAAAATAAGGTCTGTCACTGCTTACATTGTTTCCCCATCTACTTATGATAAAGTGATGGGACCACCTGCCATGATCTTAGTTTTTTGAATGTTGAGTTTTAAACCAGCCTTTTCACTCTCCTCTTTCACTTTCATCAAAAGGCGCTTTAGTTCCTCTTTGCTTTCTCCCATTAGTGTGGTGTCATCTACATATCTGAGATTATTTAGATTTCTTCTGGAAATCTTGATTCTACCTTGTGATTCATCTGGCCTGGCATTTCTCATGATGTGCTCTGCATATAAGTTAAATGAGCAGGGTGACAATATATAACCTTGATGTACGCCTTTCCTGATTTTGAACTGGTCCATTGTTCCACATAAGGTTCTAAATGTTGCTTCTTGACCCACATACAGGTTTCTCAGGAACCGGTAAGATGGTCTGGTATTCCCATCTCTAATTTCCACAGTTTGTTGTGATCCACACGGTCCAAGGCTTTAGCATGGTCAGTGAAATGCCCATGGCCTAGGTGAAATGACCTGCTGTCCATTCTGACTTTGGAGAAGAATTTCTCTCTTACTAGTGGGCTCCCCAGAATCAGAACTGCAGTAGAGTTGTCAAATCTGACAGGCTTTGGCTGCTTCATGCATTGTATAGAGCTATTTCCTGATCATTATCAATACAATTAATTAATTTTTGCTCCGATGGTCTGCTTTTGTGTGAATCTTCAGATATTTTCCTGTATTCAGGTGTATTTTCTTGACCTGGCAGTGATGGAGAAATTGCACTCAAGCTCTTCTTCAAAAGTCAGACATGTTGATTCTTAGGAGCATTCTGTAACCACAGAAATCCTATCTGTGATAATCAAGTCTTTTAAGCCCTCTCACTGAACATCCTGGTGCTATAATAATATGGCAAATGCAGCTGAGGTTATTCAGGTACCTTTTCAGAGGGTATATTTATCCATCAGAAAGCACTTGCAGGACTGTAAAAGTGCCCTTTCTTGGGAGGGATTGTAATGCTAATAGGTTTTCTGAATTAATGGAAACTGGCATGGTTTGTTCATTTCATCTTTCTAAAATTTAACACTGCACAAAGTTATTTTTGCTTAGAAAGATCTCCATTTCAGTTTGGAGAGTAGATTTCCTAACTTAAAAGGGATTTAAAGGAGAAAGAGAAGAGGATGAAGGAGAAACAGAGACCATGTCAGAGCCGGCTGTAGGAGCTGCTATGTAGCTGGTTCTTTTATGCATGAATTCAGGCCACAACCAAAATTATCATCCCTATTACATTTCTGCTACACGGGAAGTCACATTCGTGCAAAAAATATCTCCACTAAGCAAATTTAAGTCTCCACACTCTTTCCCCCCTTGATTTTTAATTGTAGGAAGTCTATTCTGTTACAGATAGCAAAGGCACAGTAGATGTGTAACGCCTGATCTGACATTCATAGAACGAGACGAGAGAGTAAATAACTGATATGACTCCAGTCATGTTAACTCTAAGTGATTCTCTGGGAGACAGGAGTTGCAGAGTAACATAAAAGCCTGTGTCAGAGATTAGCAAAGTCTGTTTCTCTTCCCTCGTTGTCGTCGTTTGCCCCTGTTCATGGTTTAGCAGGACATCAACACATTTTAAACTGTCAGGAGTATAATCATGCTGTAGGTGAAGCCAGTGTCTGTAAAACCAATCTGAAAGTCCATCAGGATCTCTTGAATAATCTCAGGATCGTCACCAGAATGCTGTACACCGATGTTTGTGCATGAATTTGAATAAGGCAGCTCTGTAAAATTACAGTAAAATTGATCTTATTTGCCTTTCTTTCAAGCTCAGTGAAAATGCCAGCTCCAAGTAAAAGAGGAATAATTTAGTGAATAATTTTGCTCACTGTGCCAAATTCCTCCTAGATCTCGATATTTCAGAATTTTAGCATCTCTCACTGAGGTGAGTTTGAAAATGGAGAGATGACACTGAAAGTGTGGACTCTAGGCTCACATGCAAACCTAACGCCCTATGTCAGTAGGCGAGCTTTGTTAGCCAGCCCCCCACCTCAGACACATTCAGCAACCAGGCCGCCAATGAAAAATTGCAAAAAGGCCAAGAAAGCATCACCCATCAGGCCCTATCACCTGATGAAGTAGGATAAAGTCCCAACTTGAGATGAATGCCCTTCAGCGAGAGTGAAACTACTTCGACTCTTCAGAAAAATACACGTTGAGAAGTGAAACAAAACCACAACGAAAGAGCAAAACATCCTCATATTAAAAAAAACAGTGCTATAGTCGGTTACCGATGCTGTGGTGGCATCGGCGAAATGACGGGCTCATACACACGCACGTGTGCTAAGTTATGTGCTCAGTTACATCTGCCTCTGTGCGACCCCACAGACCGTAGCCCGCCAGGCTCCTCTGTCCACGGGGCTCCCCAGGCAGGGATACTGGAGTGGGGTTGCCGTTTCCTCCCCTGGGGTTTCTTCCCAACCCGGGTATCGAACCTGCATCTCCTGCATAAGGAATCCATTTGGAGGATTCCTTATCACTGAGCCACCTGGGAAACCCACTTGTACACATACTTTTTTTTTTTTTTTTCAGATTCTTTTCCCACTTAGGTTGAAAGTGAAAGCCTCTCAGTCATGTCCGACTCTTTGTGACCCCGTGGACTATACAGTCCATGGGATTTTCCAGCCTAGAATACTGGAGTGGGTATCCTTTCCCTTCTCCGGGGGATCTTCCCAACCCAGGGATTGAACCAAGGTCTTTCACATTGCAGGCGGATTCTTTACCAGCTGAGACCCCAGGGAAGCCCTGGGTGTTTTGAAATGACCAAAACTACACGATGGACAGAGATGCTGACACGGATATGGCTCTGAGACCTTGCTAATTTAGTTTCTACTTCCTTGTCCGGCCCCGTTTTCACTTAAAGAACATACATGAAGGGCGGTTGGGTGGGACTTTTCTTCTGTTTGTGCCTCTGAAATATATTGGGCCCATGCGTCTAAACCCCAGATGCCTCTGTAGCTCTGTCTATCCAGCAGGAACGCCGAGTTCAGCGGACCTGTGGTTTAGTTCTGGGTATGCAACCTGGGCAGATATGTTCAACCCTCCCCATCTGCAGTTTCCTCATTGGTAAAATGAGAATTGTATCATTTGGCTCATAGAGAGTGAGAGTCGCTCAGTCGTGTCAGACCCTTTGCAACCCCATGGTCTATAGAGTCCATGGGATTCTCCAGGCCAGAACACTGGAGTGGGTAGCTTTTCCCTTCTCCGGGGGATCTTCCCAACCCAGGAATCGAACCCAGGTCTCCGGCACTGCAGGCGGGTTCTTCACCAGCCGAGCCCCAGGGAAGCCCTCACAGGTGATCATGAGCAGAGTCCCCGAGCTCCACAGCAGGTCCTTGCTGGCTCTCTATTTCGTCCTTAGTAGTGTGTGCATGCCAGTCCCAAACGAAACCCTCCTCTCTCGACCCAGATTTTCTCGCCTGCAAAAGGGGGATAGTAAGTCTCTGCCTGACTTGTATTCTCTGCCTCTCATGATGCTCCTCAGATTACAGTCAGATGACACAGTAGAAACGCTGTCAGATGTAGCCATTTCCCCAAAGCCCTGGTCTCTGGCTGCCTTGTATGCTGAACACTGTAAAGCAGCTATACCCCCCGCCGCCCAAAAGATAAAAAGAAATAAAAAGATCTTTAAAAGAGTTCACCATCTGTCGGGATTTATTTTCTTTTCAAACTTGGTGGGGCTTCCCTGGTGGTCTAGTGGTTAAGAATCCACCTGCCAATGCAAGGGATACAGGTTCAACCCCTGGTCCTGGAAGATGCCACACACCGCGAGGCAGCTCGGGCCGAGCGCCGCCGCAGCGGAGCCTGCACCCCTGGAGCCCGTGATCCCCGAGAGGAGAGGCCCCTGCAGGGGGCAGCCCGGCCCGCAGCTGGAGGGCAGCCCAGCGAGGGAAAAGGCCGTGCAGAGCCAGGAAGACCCGCGCAGACAAAAATAAAAACGAGCACATAGAATTTTAAAAATGAACACATGCAATTTAAAAAATAAACAGAATTTTTAAAAAGAGCTCAGGGAATAAAATATATTTCTCTAAAAGTTGGTGATTCCCTGGCTACTCCTCTGTGCCGCACTCTGTAATCTGCAAACACCATTCGGGAACTCCGGGCCTTCCTGCTGAGCTTAGTCGAATGTCCTGCATGTTTAAGGGTTCAGTCGATTTTAGTTGAACTGACAAATTGGTATTTTCAATTGTTGCCTCTTTCAGATCAGACCCGACCTCTGGCTTGCTTGGACCGCAAAGGGTAATAAGCATAAATGGTTTGTGTCCCAGAGCTCAGTTTCCCACAATAACAGGCTTGCGTTTCTCGCGCTGAAACATAGCCTCGGGGTCACTCAAAGGGCCAACACAAGCCCCGGGCCGCCAGTGTCACCAGGAGACCTTCTGGGCGAGGTGCATTTCAAGGACCTGGCAAAGGGCAAAGTGCAAAAAGAAGTAAGACTGGCCTTTGAGTTCTTCTGCCTGCACGTTCTGAAACCTTCTCCCACAAGAGCCGGCCTCCTGACAGCATCTTCTAATGGTTCCTAGCCCTCGACACAGGGGAGGTCCTGTTCAGCTTGTTCTGAAACAGAACCACGATCATCCCCTAGCAATTATCCGGGAACTACTTTCTAGGGTAAGCCACGGTTTTCAATAAAAACCAACCCAACTTCTAAAGAAACTGTTCTTAAAAGTTTTCTACTCTAAACTATTTCAAACAAGAACCAAGCATTCTTCAGAAAATAGAATGCAGTGCAATTTGAAAGAGAACAGATTTTTAGAAGTGCCCCAACCATGTCTGGCAGAATACCATTTATTTGACATTAATGGGGAAGACCATGATGTTCTTGTTTTGAATTCTCTCTTTAGTAATGGTCTTATCAAAATAATCCTCCTGCATCAGCTTAACTGCTGTTTGACAGGAGATCAAATGTGGAAGTAACCAAAGCTGAAAAGTATTGCATTTCTGCACCATTTTGGCATTCAAAATGTGATGGATTGACTATGGGGCTGAATTAAGCAAGAAAAGGCTTTCATTCCACTTTCAGTGTTTTACAACTGTAAAACAATCCTTTGGATATAAATTCACATCCTCTGACTCATATATAAGCAACCATTTCAAAGCTCTAATTACAGCATTAATATAAAAAAGCATCACCTTAATCATCCACCAGGGCTCCAAAGAGGTTGATCAAATTGAGTTTGAACTTGCCTTTTGTGCCTACCAACTACTGCCTGGCTTTTCAAAAATGGATCAAATTCGATTCAAAGTGCTGGAAATAAGGTAGGGGAAATGATTCCCAGGTAGCTCAGTGGTAAAGACTCTTTCTGCCAATACAAGAGATGCCGCTTTGATCCGTGGGTCAGGAAGATCCCCTGGAGAAAGAAATGGTAACCCACTCCAGAATTCTTGCCTGGGAAATCCCATGGACAGAGGAGCCTGGCGGGCTACAGTCCATGGGGTCACCAAGAGTCAGACATGCCTTAGCACCTAAACCACACCAAGATGAATCAGATTTGCTAGGGATCAGAATTTGAGATAAAATCCATTCTTCCTGTCTTACTCCATCTCCCAATCCTTTATTAGCATATCCATCCAAAAGGAGTGATATTCCAGATTTCAGTCAAATTATTCTACATCTAGGCTCTTCACTTAGCATGGACCCCAGAGCAGAGTAGACTGGAGTCCCAGCTGAGCTATAGCGGAGAGAAAGATTACTTATTTATTATTCGTATCAAAGCCAGTCCATCTCTGTGTTTTTCTTTTTGTTTTTAATCTGAAAGATTATATATATATATATTTAATGTGCACAAAAGATCTAAATTTTAGAAATAGGGAAAGCATTAGGATAAATTTTCAATTCTTATTTGTGTATCCTTGAGGTATAGGAAACTTGCTTGAGGAAGACCAGAGACTTAAAAATGTATAAAATCACAGAAGAACGCAGAGGAGTTTACAAAAATGAAAACTGCCTTGGTGCTGCCGGCCCCGCCGCGGCGCTGCGTGTCTCCGTCCGCACTGCTCGCTGAGCCCCGGCGGCCGGGCGGGAGCCGCGCGGGCCGCGGGCGCCTCTCCGCTCTCCCGACCGCACCCCAGCCTCTCCCCGGGCGCCGCAGCGGCCGCGGCAGAAGCTGCCGGAGCCGCGACACAGCCTCGGGGGCCACGGACGTGACGCCGCTCGGCGCAGCCCCGGGGCGGCAGCAGGCGGGCTCCGCGGTGCGGCGCGTCCAGAGCCACCGCCGGGCAGGTGCCTGGTGATGGGCCCGCGCGGCGCCGCGGCGATCTCAGCTGCGACACCGGCATGGTCTGCAACCGGCAGGTGAGCCCGGACGCACCGTCTCGGCTAACGAGCTCTCCCCACAGTGTTCAACGAAATGCATCATAGGTGAGGTCAGGAGAGTCAAGGTCATTATACAAAAGTCAGCATGCAAACTGGAGGGGGAGTTCTTGTAATTAAAAAAAGAAATGGTTAGTAATCTGAGTATTCAAAAGAACCCCTAAAAATGACAAGGAGAAGACCATGTGGAACACGTCCAATGAAGGGAAACAGGATAATCCCAGAAAAGGAAACATTTTCAGCCTTATCAGTGGCCAGAATGGTACAAATTACAGTGAAGACTGATTGTTCTGCGTATTGTTGTTGTTGTTCTGCTGCTAAGTCGTGTCCGACTCTTTGTGACCCCATGGACTGCAGCTCGCCAGGCTTTCTGGTCCTTCACTATCTCCCTGAGTTTGCTCAAACTCAAGCCCATTGCTTATGAGATTAGCCAAAATCATTACGTCTTGTAACCTACACGGCTAGGTGAGAAGATAATCTGATACGGTAGTCTGGCGTTTTAAAAAACTAATGTGATATCCTTTGATTCAACAATGTCAGATCTGGGAACTGATCTTGGGCGAAATCAAAGTTCTAAGCCTGCAGTTATACATAAATGATTGTTTATGACCACACTGTCTGTAGTAGCAAAACCCTGGAGGCAGCCTGAGGGTCCAGCAGTGGAGGAACAGGCTGAATATGTAGGATTCCCGTGGGGCTGTTGGGAAGCGTGGGCTAGGGCTGCTAACCCTGCTTGGCAGGCTCTGCATTGATGTGTGGTGGGAAACACACGCACAGGCTAACACGGAGAGTTCGCGCCTTCCTTCCTCTTGAATAGTCTTGCCTCTTTGCCTTTCACTCGCTCTACCCCTCTTCCCTAGAAGCCATTTCTCATCATCTACCTTGTCTAATTCTTGCATTTTTGAAATATTCAGCAGGAGCCTCAGCTCACCAGGAAAGCTAAATCGGTCAGCCCAGGTGAGCTATGTGTAAATCACCTTTGTTACCAAGTCATCCTGAGCAGACCTCAGTCACAATCATTTATTCAACCATTGGTTTCTTCGAGACTACTAACTCCTTGAAATGAGGGAATGATCTCTGCATGCCCAGCATGGTATGTGATATAAGGGGTGATCCATCAAACTTTGTTGAATTGATGAAAAAATAATGGGTCCAATTACATTCCCCAGATTAGGATCTAAATAAGTAATGGTAGAATGTAAGAATTAGATGGAACATCACCGAATACTGGACAGTGTTCTCTGCTATGTACTTTCTTGTTTAAGCAGTCTTATCCCCTTTGAGCGATGAAATCCCCAATACATTGTGACTGACAGCCACTGAAAACAAAGCCTTTCTTGAAAGTGCCCAAAGTTGCGCATCAAGGACAGAACTTTCAGGATTTCAAATACACTCATCCATATGCTTGCTAACGTTTGAGCACGACTCACTGGAGGATGATGCCCGGACTTTAGCAACCATAAGAAGGGGAAAAGGAATGAATGAAGATGTCTGGGACTAGCGAGCACACTGCCTTCTATGTAATGATCAAAAATTATTTACTCTGCCCTCTGAGAGATAGAAAAGTTAGAGTGTTCCCACTGGCCTGTGGATTTTCTCCATTCTGTTTTGATCTTCAGTCTTTGAAGTCTTTATTTGCTCTGTTTGTTTTTATGAGAGTTAACTGAGTGATATCTTGCTACATGTCCATGACCAATATGCAGAAAAAGTCAGAGAGCATACGGATCAGCAGACCAGGTTTTGGTCTTACAAAGACCAAGGACAGAGTCTTGGCTTTGCATTTATTGACCATCTGACCTTGGTGGCTCAGATGGCCAAGAATCTGCCTGCAATGCAGAGACCTGGGTTCGATCCTGGGCCAGGAAGATCCCCTGTATTTTGGCCTTGACCTTGAATAAATGACCAAATCTCTTGAGCCTCTTGTTGCCAAATTTCTTGTTGCCTTGTTCATACACTAGGAATTAGAGTAATAAAAAGTCTCTCATAGACTGTTAGGCATTGATAGAGAAAAAAAACATGAAAAATACTTAGTCTCCTGTGCTCATCATTTAGTTTGTGTTTTAGTTATTACTGTGAGTAATAATAATAATTCCATCAGCTCTAAAAAGCATGTTTACTCCCAACTTACCTCTGAAATCAGTCAGGATGCATCTTGTAATCTGGGGCATCTTATGGTACGACATGTAAATTAGGATGCAACTTCCAGTAGATGGCACGTATGTGTGAGGACAGAGATTATCACTAGTACCACTGACAGTTTCAGAATGGGCTGTTTGGCGCGTCGGGTCTCGATGCCTGGGGTCAGTTTGCCGTCCGGGAGCAGTGCTGTTCCTGACTGCATTTCTCCTCCCCATCAATGGAGCTGTGGGAGCTCAGAGCCCCAGTGGTTTCCCAGTGATCTTTGAAAATACGTTTTCCAGTGTCACAAAAGATGGTGTGATATTCTCAACAAAGTGTCAAACGTGAACTAAAAAGCCTCTGACAAGGAAGCTGGTCACTTGACTGTGACTCACGCCCAGGCTCACCAGGCGCTCTTCCTGACCCGGCTCTGGCCGTGTCCATGACCAAAGCCATCCCACGCTCTGTGTCGACAGTCTTCACGGTACACGGCTTCCTTTCTCCGAAGCCCTGCAGGTGCCTGTCCCGAAGCCTTCCCTGGCCTGGATGGGGCTCCCACAAGGCTTCCTGTCTGGGCGCCATCTGCACTTTCTCCACCGGCCGTCTTTCTGAGCTTTCCTTATTACCAAAACGACGAGGGCCAGGACAGACCAATTTTATGACTAAGTCTAGTCTTATAAATGGTATTCATCTGTGTTCTTCTTGAAATCTCAACACGGAGCTTAGTAACCATGTCTTTAGAGTGGTTTCTCTTAATATTCAGTTGCGAAAGCTGGAATGATTCAAAATAAAAGGTACAATTTGCACCCATAGCTTCCACGAGCCCTGAGATAAGTGTGACATGATAATCGTTCAGTGGCCACAAATTCCCTGTTGAATCTAGGCTGGTATTCTGACCTGCTCGGAACAATAGAATTTGGAGAAAATGATGGCATGTCGTGGAAATTCGGGAGCCTGAGCTTCAAGACACTTTGCGTCTTCTACCTGTGCTCATATCAGAGGCTGCCCCAAGCTTCCATCCACGAGGACGTCTGGAAAAGTGAGAGAGAGAGACCCACTCACCCCCCGCCGGGGAACCCAGGGATTCACAGCTGAACCCAGCTTCATGAAGGAGCCTCAGGAGAGACCAGCCAAGGAACCCACGGCCAGCCACCATACTGCAAACATCGTAGACGCTTGTTCTTTGAAGACATTGCATTTAGAGTGGATTTTACACAGCAGTAGGTAGGACTGAAAGTAGTTAAAACACATCACTAAATTAGAGGCTGAGAGAAGGCCTGTAGGAAGAAATCTGACAATAAAACATGAGAAAGGCATCTTTGCTTTTTGCTGAGCTTTTCTTCCTGCCACCCCACTGTTTGTGAGACTTCAGGCTTGACAGAGCTGTGACGATGAATGCCTTGACTGTTTTATGCATCGTTCATGAGACCCTGATCATGGGCTTGTCAGACAAGCTTCATGTCCCCATTTAAGATTTCTCATTCTGTGACGTACAGAATTGACCCGATCGGCTCCAGAAGCAGAAAGTACCCTAGAATAAGGTGTGATGCTTCCTGGGTTTTCCCATTTTAAGACGTTTAAAAAGAGGGTGATCTAGAACAGGGTCAGAAACTATGGCCCAGGGGCCAAGACTACCTGTCATATGTTTTGTGCACCTATAAACAATTAATGGTTCTTACAGTTTTTAAATGGCTGACAGACAAAATCAAAAGAATCAGAATATTTCATGATACATGGAAATTATATGTAATTCCCAGTCCAGCGCCCATGAATCATTATGGGGACCCAGTAATGCTCCTTCATGCCTGTACTGTCTAAGGCTACTTGTTTACTGAACAACAAGGCTGAGTAGTTGTGAAGGAGATTGCGTGCAAAATCTAAAAGGTTTGCTACCGGGGTTTTTATAGAAAAAGTTTGCTAACTCTTGGTCTAGCATGCAGATCTGAGCATTTTCTTTTTAGATTGTGGGCATGTGTTATATCCCAAGGCAGTATTTGTGAATCCATAAATAAACACACCCAGCTGATTTCTCCCTTCATCCTCACAGGCCTCACAGCTTGCTGGTCTAACGTGGAGAAGTATAAAGGTGTGAAGCTCCTCCACTAGGGGAAACGCTGAGGGTGGGAGAGACAGAGCGACAGAGGGGTGAGCCACAGAAGAAGTGCTTGATGATAAAATAGGAGTGACTTGGGAAAAACCTTCTATGTGTTTCTTCTTGATACTTCTTTTAAATATAGTTTTTGTTTATAGATCAGAGCAGTTTTTGAAGGGTGGAAATACCAAACCACTAAGACCATTAGCCCCAAAGAATGACTTTTTCTTTCATATTTGCTTCCATCATCAGCAATTAAAAGTCTTCAACGGATCTTCTTGTGACAATGTCATTGACAATTGATAAATAAATACCTAAGTAAAAAGCTGAGACACATCTCGCCTGCCTGGCCTTCCCAGACTGCAAACTCCTTCCCACCCTAGTGACCAGGTGCTCCCAAGTCATCCTGTGCATTATTTTAAAGTCATGTTCAGGTTCATTCATGTACTTGGCTTCTTCTACAACAGCTTGAAGCATTATGGGGTGTAATCTCAGAATATCAAAGAGATCCCGAGGGACACATTTGGTTAGAGGGACAATCATTGTTAGACATGGATGAGCTTTTCATTGTTTTCTGGGAGTGACATACCATTGCGTGGAATGGAAGAGAAGAAAATGAGTGAGTGTTCTCTCCACATCACTGCATAATTGCAAGCATGATTTCTTGTTGCCAAGGAACTTCCTAAATAACACATAAAAGCTTCCCTTTTCTGGGCTACATGCTTCTTTCCCCATTTCTTTTTATCTTTTCCTATTAGACCATATGCTCATATTTATTACTTGTGTATTTTACCTTTGTGAACCTACGTATTGGTTTAGGTAGTTTTTGAAAGTAATTTCGCTTTGATCCACCTCCCAAATTACATTGTGTTTACCACATTCTTGAATAGGCTAAGAGTAGTTCAGCAGGAAGCATTATCCGATGAGAAAATTTTGGAAGAAACATACATTATTATAACAACTTTCTAGAGTGAAAAGTGTTCAAATTTTACAATGGAAGGAACAGGAACAATTTGCTACGTAGTCATACTAAGAACTACATATTTTTTTGCTTTATTTCCCCCAAACCAAAAGAAATCCGAAAGTTATAGATATGCTCACTACATTTTATCTTTACTTCTTAGCTGTTGAGATTTTTTGTTTTTTGGTCAGGTCTCCCATATAGAACTACTTGTGTTAGATTTTAATTTAAATAATAACTGAATTGCAGTAAAAGAATGTTTATTTAAAGCCATGACTGTGAGTGAACAAGTGGATTTATGTAGGGCCATTTACTGAGCATTTCTTAGGTCAGTCTATCACTTAGGATATATACAGGTAATAGAAAGTATAATACAAAATTGCCTAAGGAAAAAAAATGAACTGTTTTGTTGGCTTTCTTAGCTGAAAATGCACACGCAGGGTGAAGCTCAGTGTTGGCTGATTCAAAAGATCAGTGCTGGGATCATTAATCCTGCCTCCATTCTATAGTCCAAAGTGCCACCTTCTTCCTAAAATGTCAGAGGATGACAAAAGGGTCACTGCTTCTTACTATAGAAGAAAGAGAATTCCATCTCTCCGAGGTAAACGAGGAGGCGCTTACTAAGAAGACCTCAACAGACAGGTCTTTTGTGGCCCGTTGGTCATACTGTGACATTTACCCATTCCCGGGCCGATCCTTTGCACAGGGATGGAGTTTTGGTAGTTATTCCTGGGCCAATCCATTACACAGGGATGGAGTTTCGATGCTTAGACTCGAGGCTCAGGATGAGAAGAGGTCAGCTGTGAGTCTCATGGGCTGTGTGCTTGTTTGAACATAACTAAGATACTTCAGAAAGAAAGAGAAGGAAATAGGTGTCCAGTATCCGCTTGACCCAGCTCTATGTGTATGACATATAGTAACACTAATATTACAGAACAACTGCATCCCTTTTCCTTTTTGGGCTTGTTTTTATACTGTTGTTATAACCAACAAACGTGACAGATAAAATACTTTGTAGGTACTAAGTTCATTATCACCACTAAAGTAATTCTAAAATGACTTTTCCTTAGTTTCAGTTGAACTCTAAAGTAACTGTCTTATATAATTTTTAAAATGACTGCTGGCTAGATTGTGCAACCTTGACCACGACCAATTTTAGAACATTTTCTTTATCCCACAGCCATTAGGAATCACTTCCCATTTGCCCCAAACCACTAATCCATTTTTTTTTTTTTGTCTCTATAGAGTTGCCTATTCTGGACATTTCATATAAATGGACTCATGCAATTTGTCTTTTGGGGTCTTTTTATCCCATTTAAAAACTTTGCTAAAATCTGTATAATGTGAAATTTACCATTTTAAATTTTACAGTTCAATGGCATTAGATACATTCAAATGTGCAGTCATCACCACCATCCATCCTCACATCGTTTTCATCTTCCCAAACAGAAGCTCTGTACCCGCTCAGCAACAACCCCCTTTCCCCTCCCAGCGCCCTTCTCACACCCCATCCTGCTTCTGTCTTGTGATGTCTCATCTCGGAGGGTGGGGCCTAACCGTGTCCTTTGTGTCTGGATAATTTCACCCGGCACAACGTCTAAGGTTCATCCGTGCTGTAGCGCGTGTTTGAGGCTCATTCCTTTCTCTTTGTGTGTGTGTGTGTGTGTGTGTGTGTGAGTTGTTCAGTTGTGTCTGACTGTTTGCAATCCCATGGACTATAGCCCGCCAGGCTCCTCCATCCATGCAAGAATACTGGAGAGGGTGCCATTTCCTTCTCCAGGGGCTCTTCCCCACCCAGGGACGGAACCCCAGCCTCCTGCGCTGCGGGCGGACTCTTTACTGCCTGAGCCCCGGGGAGGCCCCCTCTCCGTTTGCCCATCCTAAAGGACAGCTCCTTGCAGTAGAGGCTCAGCGCACTCTGGACTTGGTGAGCGCAGCGGGCAGGAGCCTTAGGGAGCACTGGGGAGGGTTTCTCCAGGTTTGGAATTTTGAAATCCCCTCCTCCATTTAATTGACGTGTAGCTGACATAAAATAGCATGTGAACCTAGCTAAGACCACCAAATTGTACCCTTACCTGGGTGAACCTCATGGTATCTGAGTTCTACCTCAATAAAGGTGTTGAAGAAAAGGGGGAAAGCTACACATGTTCAATATAACATGATTAAACATTCTTGAAACTTTTCAAAGAGGAGGTAAAAAGTCATGGCTAAGTAAACTATGGTATTTTGATGGTAACTCAATTAAATAGTATATATGCATTAGGAGCAATCATGAGTATTCTCTCCTGGAGAACCCCGTGGACAGAGGAGCCTGGCGGGCTACAGCCCACGGGGTCTCAGCTGCAGAGTCGGCTCGGCTGAGTGACTAGCCCATGCGCACCGACCTCATGGAGGCGTTCTGTAACGTGTCAAAACACAAGACACCGAAGTGGTAAAAAAGCAAAGAGAAAGTCTATGGATGATGACCGAAGAGAAATGGGAAAAAAGTAACAATCAGTGTGTTGAAGTATTTGGCTCAGAGGCAAATCTTTAAGCATTTTTTCTATTGTTTTTGTTTAACAAAGAAGGGGAGGGGCATCGCAGTGATTGCAGAAGACTAGGAAATGAGATGGCAGGCTCATAACTCGGAAGAAAGCCCGCCGGCTCCAACATCCAAACGCGTGAATCACTGCGTGCGTCTTATGCCTAGGCTCACCGCTCAGACACATGCTCACTTTTAAGTCAGGGATTCAATAGAAAGTAGGCGGTGTCTTCCCATCACGTCAGTCAGTCACCCGCGAGCCGGGGAGGGGAGGTGGTCTGCAAGGACCCTGCCCATCACTAGGCCGCTCAGCTCAGGGCATCGAAGGCTTAGGCGCCTCGGTTTTGACTTTCTGTGCTGTCTTGTTTAGGGGGAGCTGTTGTAACAGGTGACTGTAAACTGGGGACTTAAGACACTAGAAAGCACTCTTCCCCGTGCTGGGGGCCAGGCATCCTCCGTCGAGGCGTCCACACGGCCGCCCTCCCTCTCGCCTCGCCTGGGCCTGGCGGGCGCGGCGTTCCTGACTTGTGAGCGCCTCGCTGCCCCTGCTCCAAGTCCACATCGTCTCTGCACTGTGTGGAGCTGCCCCTCCTCTCGTCCCTGTTAGAAGGATGCAGGTGACTGCGCTTAGCACTCACCTGGAAGATCCAGGACAAACTCCTCTCCCCAAGACCCCTGGCACCTTTGGCCACATGAGGTGATATTCACTCTGCTGTAGAAGACAATAACCATGGGTTCCAGAAACTCGGATCCGGACCTGTCTTTGGGACCACCTTTCAGCCAACTAAACATTCCAGGCTAGAAGCCTGATTAAAAGGAAATTCCGGTCTCTCTCGATCTCTGATGAGTTCCTAGTATCTAACGCAGACATTGTTTGATAGTGAAAGCATTAGTCGCTGGATCCTGTCTGAGTCTCTGCGACCCCATGGGCTACAGCCCACCAGGCTTCTCTGTCCATGGGCTTCTCCAGGCAAGCGCACCAGAGCGGACTGCCCTGCCCTCCTGCAGGGAATCTTCCCCACCCAGGGATCAAACCTGGTCTCCTGCATCACAGGCAGACTCTTTACCACCTCAGCCACCAGGTAACATTTGTTGAACGAATAGATGAATACGCACTTCAGTCTATGGGAGTGGAAAGTGTCTTGATACTGGTAGGAGGTGCCCTACTGTGGAAAAGAAGCTATGCGTGAAAGGATAGCTGAGGATGTGGGAACCATTTTCTATAAGAATTGATAGTCTCATAAAAAGTTCTGACCACAAGAATGCCCCAAGTGAAGTCAGGGACATAACAGAATAGCTGCCATGTGAATCTTCTCCCTGTGACAGCTGAGAAATAAAAGAAAGCATAAAAGGAGCTGAGGACCTCATAAAATCAGATCGTCTTCAAGTTTGGAAGGACCTGAAATACCATCTAGCCCAGTTTCATACCCAGTGACAAATAATCACAGTTGGGAAACAGAGACCTTCCGTTTTAAAGCCCCAGAGCTGAGGATCACACCGCCTGACTGCTCAGCCCAGGTCACACTGGACTCGTCCAGGAGGGTGAAGATGAACTAATAGCAAGTATACGAGATGACTTACACAGGTGTTGTCTGGGGCAGCTAGAAGCGCAGTCCTTTTATTTATTTATTTTTTCTTCTTTTATTTTTTAAGAACATGTTTGCTTGTCTGTTTTTTAAATGGGGCTGAGCTGGCCCTTAGACGCGGCATGCAGGCTCTCCGCAGTCCTTTTTTTTAAAGGACATGTTTGCTTGTCTGTTTTTTAAACGAGGCTGAGCTGGCCCTTAGACGGGATGCAGGCTCTCCGCAGACCTTTTTCCTTAAAGGACATGTTTGCTTGTCTGTTTTTTCAACGAGGCTGAGCTGGCCCTCAGACGGGCGTGCAGGCTCCCCGCCGGTCGTGCGCGTGGCTCACCGTGGCGCGCTCCCCAGCCGCGGCGCACAGACTCAGTCGTTGTGATCTGCGGGCCTGGTTGGCCCTCTGGGCACGGGATCTTAGTTCCCGACCCAGGATCGAACCCACCTCCCCTGTATTGCAAGGCAGAGTCTTAACCCCTGGACCACCAGGGACATTCCTGTAAGTTCAGTCTCTGGAGTGTTTCCTAGCAGAGAAGACCACCGTCCCATTTTGCCAATTTCTATCAGCATATGAGGTTGCTTGCCTTCCCAATTCATGAGAATGCTGGGCCCTCTATGAAATGTTAGGTAATTTCTACCCAGAAGAAAGGACCAGCACCAGTGATTTTCAAATTATTGATTGAAAACAATGCTTATTTTTTATCCTAAAACCCTGACAGCATGTGAATGAGCCTGACGTAGAAAATGCTAGAAGGCAGGAACATTATAGGGATGAGGTGATCTGCTGCAAGAGTTATTACATTAAAGGAAAACACTGTAATTATTTTTCATATTTTTATTGAATCATTTTTAAAATGAAAGTAGATGTGAAGGGAAAAGAATCAAATAAGACATGTGGTTTATTAACACATGCAGCATTGTAAAATTTAATAAAAGAAAAAAAATTCAGATATATAGGCTTGAAGGAGGAGACAAGAAAGTGACAGACAAAAGATAAATTATTTAACAACACCGTCTAGAAAATTGATTGGATTGATCTGTAACATTTTTATAAGGAAATCTGGAACATCAGTATCCAGGCTAGTTCAAGGGATAGTGCCTTTTAATGTCTGTAGTTTAAGAGCACATTTCTCACCCCATTTCTCCTAAGATGATGTTGAAGCATAAAGACATGCATTTACGCTTCTTTGAATATTTTCAAACTGTAGGTTATTTTGGCATGAGCACAAAGTTTTTCAGTATCAAACACATTATGAAGATAAGATAGCTGAAACCCTTCATGGGAAAACCCAGCAGAAAAATCCAGACTTGATCGGATTCAGTTGTCTGACTGCGGTGTTGGAACGTGGGCTGTGGAGGAATGGTGCACATTTACGCCCCTCGGATGGAAAGGCATCCTTCTGTGTGGTGAGAGCAGCGTTCCAGTTCTTCTGGGCCTGTGTTCCCAAAGGTTGCGTTTATGAACTGAATCAGGTTGATTTGAACCAGATTGACTCTCCATCAATATTTTCTGACTAAATGAGTAGGGAGGTGGGTGGGTGACCTCTGAATTGAGTGTGGAAAGGTCTGGATTTACGTTCAAACAACTGCCGCTAGCTGGGAACAAAGTTGAATTTTCTTATTTCCAGTCTTGGGTTCTTTCGTCAAGAACAATTTGTCAATGAATCAATTAACTATAAAAGGGCTGAAGCAATACTGAAAAAATACGAATGCATAACACGTTTGCATGCCTCTGTGTCTGCCACACAACGGCATATATTTTCTTTTGCATATAATATCCTGTGAGGTGTGATTTCCATCCCTCCCTGCCACAAGTGAGGTTAAATCAAGAATGGTCCTGGAACAGTTAAATTTTAAAACTAACAAAACATAAGAGAGAGGGCATTCCAGGTTGCATGGGAGAGGAAATTTTTAAGAAAACTGTTTTTACACAGTTATTGAATTGTGCCTCGAAAAACAACCTCGAGTGTTGATTTGTTTTGAAAAAGAAATGTCAAGAAAACATTTCCCTTCCTGCTCAGATCTGGTCTGCAGCCTCATTGTGTGCATAAATTCTGAAGTCCTGGAATCTGCTTCCTTTAGTTTTATAAAACTTTACTCTTAAAACCCAAATACTAGGCTTTTTTTGACAGAACATTTCATGTATCAGCTTTTAATGCCAGTTTTGACACAGCACCCTCTGATGAACTTGGGCAAATAAATGAAATCAAACTGCATGAGTCTTGTCCTCCAGATGCATTCCAGGGTTTCTGTCTATCCCAAGGACACAGCAAATATGGACGTGCTTTTTCTTCCCCCCTCCAGGCGTACAAGGTTTCTTTGTGCCCCAAGTGAAATTTCCAGACACAAATATTTGCTGAGGAAAAGAACTCACAAACATGGAACACCTACTTAAAACTTGACAGTCGCATCCAGAACTGCTAACAAAGGCGCTGTGAGCAGGATGTTGGCTGGAGCCTGCCCTAATCATGGACAGAGGGGCGGGGGGTGAGGAAGGGCAAGCAAAGGAACTTCTGCTTTGTTTGAGTAAGACTGGCTCTGCAAACAGGGTTTTGGCTACAGAGTCAACTGGACATCAAAGGACCATCACAACAAAATATATGTAGAGGCATTTCCCCAAGTGTAGGCAAGAAAATATCAACCAAGATGCTTACAAGTAGCTTTATATCAAAGGAATGTGAGGTCAGAGCCCAGGATACCCCAGAGATGGTGACAGCCTTCTCAGCATCACTAAAACAGCAGATCAATCCAATCCATTCAGTCAAACGGATGGTCAACTTGGTTAAACAAATATCAGTCAAATCGACCGCCAGACTGAGTTAACTGGGAAGCCAATACTCATGCCTGTTGTGTATCTACATAGGAGACGCAGTGGCTATTTGATGCATGGGAAGATTGTGTTTTTGCTAGAGTAATTGGAGGCATAAATGCAAATTGTTTAGAAGGTATTCCATATATTTCAGGGCTTCCCTGGTGGCTCAGCGGCAGAGAATCCGCTAGCATTTCAGGAAACGCAAGAGACGCAGATTGGATCCCTGAGTCTGGAAGACCCCCTGGAGGAGGGCATGGCTACTCCCTCCAGTATTCTTGCCTGGAGAATCCCGTGGCCAGAGGAGTCTGGTGGGCTATAGTCCACAGGGTTGCAAAGTCGGACCCCACTACAGTGACTTAGCACTATATATGTCAGCAACTTCTCAGCATCTTCCCCAAGACACCCTGGTATCCTTCCTGGATGCTGAAACTTCTCTTCCCAGCCAGCCCCTCACTGCTACTAGCTTCACCCTCTAGAGTCCACACTTTTAAGTAACAGCCAAATTGGTCTTCTCAAAGGATAAACTATACCATGCCTTCCCCTTGATTAACATTCCCCTTTGCTTTTTCTTCTAATATGGATAAAATTCAAGCTTTCCAGTATGACCTGCAGAGGTCCATCTGGTCAGGGCAGAGCCTTCCTCCAGCCCCATGGCCTCTCTTCTGTCCTGAGACACCCGAGCCTGTTACTAATGCTGGGCCTTTGCACTTGCTGTCTCTTACACCTGGAAAGCTCTTTCCCTCCCTTCTGATCACTTAGCTCTGAGGTCTCCTGTCTCAGAGGCTTCCTCTGACTGGCTCAGCTAAAATAGCCACTTCCTCCATGCCAGTTACTCACTTTCCTATCACCATTTCCAACTTTCCATAGTACACATTCACTCTGAAATTATGCAGCTTCTTGACTTGGTTTCACATTTGTTGGCTTCGTCTTAGAAGGTCAGCTGCTTTAGAGCAGCTACCTGGCGTAGGAGACAGAAGAATGTCCCAAAGACGTCCGCATCCTTGTCCTCAGAAACGTAAATATGTTCCCTTACCTGGCAAAGGCGCCTTTAAAGTCATGATTAAGTTAGCATCTTGAGGTGGGACCAGTTCTCTGGGTTATCCAGATGAACCCAGTGTAAGTACAAGGGCCCGTGCAAGAGGGAGGCGCGAGGGCAGAGCCAGAGAGAGGAGGTGGAGGAGAGAACAGGTGCCTGGGGTGACGTGCTTTGCAAATGAGAAAGATACAAGGCCGATCCCCTGAGCAGGTGCCCCGGGAGCCCCCAAGGGCAGGGAAACCCAGCCCCCGTCCTGTCTCCAGAAAGAGCTCACCTTGAGGGCACCTTGAGTTCAGTCCAGGGAGACAAACTGCAGACTGCTGACTTTCGTGACTGTAAGATAACAAATGTGTATCGCTGTGCTTATTTTCTAGGGCAGCAACGTGAAACTGATGCACATGTTTGCTTTGCCCCATGCGGGTTCTGTCCTGCCCATACCTGCCTAACACATAGCAAATAGTCAATAAATATTTGTGAAACAAACAAGTGGTAGACCACACGCTGAAATTTCCTGTGGGAAGATGTGAATGCCAAAGCGATTAGACTGTGTACACGCAAGACTATCGTTTCAGGCTCCAGTTGTTTTAGAAAGATGCAACTGCCCCCCTCCCCAATCTCTCTTGGTTGTTTCTCTTGGTGGGCAACAGAGCATAGACAGTCACGTGTTGATTGTATCGTTCAGAAGACATTTAAAATATGACCCCTGACAACTTCAAGCTCTCCTGTGAGCTGCTTATGAACACTTACGTGACTGCTTGGAACTGACCCGCAGAGATTAGCATGTACAGGATGAATATATGTGAGTCTAAGGGAACAGGCTTTCAGCACAGGTGTGCATACTGACAAAGGGAACAGCTGTGTTGGAATATGGCTCTGGTTTCTAAATTTATGACCAACACTGGTATGCATGGAGTTGTCTCTTTGGGAAATACATGGTGTCCGTTACGTTTCTCATTAGTTTCTTGACATGATATTCCCATGGGCTTATTTCCAAGTACAGGGGAGGAGAAATGCAATCAGAAGAAAATGTATAAACGGTAAGTCAGGTTACTCTTAATATCCAATACGACTGACACATAATGGCATTTATCCAGGTAAGTAAGCTGAAGGTTAATGTTGAGCCCTTTACCAATGCTCTTTGAATATTAGAGAAACACATACTGCAATTGCAGTCTGTTTTCTTGCTGCACTATATATTCACCTAGGGAAAGGCAAGCTTCAAAAGGGTCAGAGATTGCATTTGAATGAAGAGCCAAATGCCATGCACATTTCAAAGACTTCTTTTTGAGAGTTGTAACTCTTCTTTTTGAGAGTTGTAACTCCTGAGAGAATTCATCTTTTTGTAATCTGTTCTCCTTCTGAATCCAAAAAAATACTTATAATGCTTCAAAACAGAGGCACTCTAATATAGTAATATAAAGAGGCTGTGGGTGTAATCACGAATCTCCTTCCTCTATGAACTCTGAATGAAATATAAGCTGTTTACATGGATTCAGTTCAACAAGTGATTTTACTGATCTAATGTAGCATGTGGCATCTTGAGACATAAACTGAAAGTGAAATTTGCTCAGTCGTATCCGACTCTTTGCAACCCCATGGACTATACAGTCCATGGAATTCTCCAGGCCAGAATACTGGAGTGGAGAGCCTTTCCCGTCTCCAGGGAATCTTCCCAACACAGGGATCAAACCCAGGTCTCTCACAATGCAGTTGTATTCTTTACCAGCTGAACCACAGGGGAAGCCCTCTTGAGACATAAGCAAACTTTTATAAAAATTATTTAGCCACAGGGCCTGGCATGTAGGATCTTAGTTCTCCCACTGAAGATCAAACCCACACCCTCTACATTGCATTGAATCACCTTACCTGCCTCCTGAGAAACCTGTATGCAGGTCAAGAAGCAACAGTTAGAGCCAGACATGGAAAAATGGACTGGTTCAAAATTGGGGAAGGAGTACATCAAGGCTGTATATCATCACCCCGCTTATTTAACTTATATGCAGAGTACATCATGCGAATTGTCAGGCTGGATGAAGCCCAAGTTGGAATCAAGATTGCTGGGAGATATATCAGTAACCTCAGATATGCAGATGACACCACCATTATGGCAGAAAATGAAGAGGAACTAAAGAGCCTCTTTGTGAAGGTGAAAGAGGAGAGTGAAAAAAACTGGCTTACTTAAAATAAGATCATGGTATGTGGTCCTATCACTTCATGACAAATAGATGGGGAAACAATGGAAACAGTGACAGACTATTTTCTTGAGCTCCAAAATCACTGCGGACATGAAACTAAAAGCTTGCTCCTTGGAAGAAAAGCTATAACAAAACTAAACATTGTATGAAAAAGCAGAGACATTACTTTGCCAACAATGGTCTGTATAGCCAAAGCTATGGTTTTTTCCAGTAGTCATGTATGGATATGAGAGTTGGACTATAAAGAAAGCTGAGAGCTGAGGAATTGATGCTTTCAAACTGTGGTGTTGGAAAAGACTCTTGAGAGTCCCTTGGACTGCAAGGAGATCCAACCAGTCCATCCTAAAGGAAATCAATCCTGAATATTCATTGGAAGGACTGATGCTGAAGCTGAAACTCCAATACTTTGGCCACCTGATGTGAAGAACTGACTCATTTGAAAAGACCCTGATGCTGGGAAAGATTGAAGGTGGGAGGAGAAGGGGATGACAGAGGATGAGATGGTTGGATGGCATCACCGACTCAGTGGACATGAGTTTGAGTAAACTCTGGGAGTTGGTGATGGACAGGGACGCCTGGCAGTCCAAGGAGTTGCTAAGAGTTGGACATGACTGAGCGATCAAACAACAACAAAGATAGCACTAATGAACTGGGGAATGCACAGGGAAATCAAGAATCCAGATGTTTCATGAGGTTGGTAAGCCAATGAGAGAACCCTGGGACAACGTAACCGCTATACCTTTTAAGCAATATAAAATGTTTAACCAAATTTAGTTTCACAAAAGCAATTTGAGTGATATAGGGAGACAAACCAGAAATACTAGAAATAATTTGAGAAGAATACAAAGTAGTGTGTATTCAGGTGGCAAACTAGTTCTGGCAACACATGCTGTAGCTAAGAAAGGAGTTTGATGTAAGCTTCATGGAGCTCTGTGGAGTTTCCCTTAAGTTTCTTTTGACATTCTAGTTAAAAGAAGTCGTCTTGTTCTTTTTCTTGTTTGCATTGATGTATGCATTTATCATAAAGAACAGGGAAGACGTGCTGCAGTCCATGTGAGTCAGAGATGCCTGAGTGGCTGAACAACAACAAAATGTATTCATCAAATATTAGCAGGGGGAAAAGATGTAAATATTAGAAGAAAAATGTGTCTTTATGAATGACCTAGGTGGTACTGTTAACTACAAAGTTTGAAAAAGATTTCATATAGACAGTTGAATCAATATTTAAATGATATAGGAGAGTCTGTTAACACCATAAAAATATGAATATATTAATTTCCTAAGAAGAACTTATACATAACAATGTCAGTGGCAGTAATTTTGTTTGAAATGCCACATTACCATATTATAGTTACCGTCAGCATTATGGTGCAGAACGCTCACTTCCCTGCCACCTCCTTGGAGTAGAAAGACCCTCACCAAGTCTCAGTTGTCAATTTTAGAAAATTTCTAGTTTTTCCTTAAATTCTCTAAATTATCTCTTAAGATATTAAATTGCTCCGTTTTCACCCATTGCTAATATTTTTCATGTATTGGAGCATCTACGTTGGCGACAGCCACTGAGGGGGATCATTTCCGGTTCATTTTAGTTCTGATTCAGCCTTATTGCTGCTCCGTATCAAGTTGCTTGTTTTTGTTTTTCTAATTGGAGAATAATTGCTTTACAATGTGGTGTTGGTTGCGGCCTTAGGACAACGCCAAGCAGTCATACATGTACTGCCTGGATCAAGTTCCTAAGGGATGACCAGGAGATATATATATATAATCCACATGACTATCCATATACGTAGTTATACAGATGGAGTATAGAGCTATAGGCAGTTATATGGGGTTGGCCCAAAGTTCATTTGGATGTTCATAACCTGTTACACACACACACAGACACACACACACATATACACACACACATGTGTATGTATATGATCTAGGACCAGGTGAGGCACATATATATACATGTGTGTATATAAAGGTGTGTTTATGTGCATGTCCACCTGCCAGTGAAGGAGATGTGGGTTCGATCCCAGGCTCAAGAAGATCCCCTGGAGGAGGAAATGGCAACCCACTCCAGTGTTCTTCCCTGGAGAATCCCGTGGACATGGACAGAGGAGCCTGGTGGGCGTCAGTCCAAAGAGTCAGACATGACCTAGCCACTTAGCAATAATAGCAACCGCACATGCATACATACGCATACGGAGATATGTGTGCGAGCTTTGGCTTAAAGAGCACAATCTTGTTTTTTCTTGACTTTGTGTACTAAGAATTTTCATAGCTATATGTATTCTTACTCATGCATGTAAACAAATGCATGTTTTTTCCCATAAAACACCACTGATCTATAGTCATTTTAATAAAAATCTCATAGATATTTTGTTTGAAATATGAAGTTAATTCAAACCATGTGAGGGGTGAGCCCTTGCTGTTCTGCTCAGAAGTTCCAGGGCCTCAGGTGATGCTCTGTACTGTGATAAAATGAATCTTGAAACAATCCGTGTTTTAATTAGCCACCTTCTGTCCTCTCCCTTTAGCTTTGGGTTCGCAGAGACGGCCGTTCTGTATGTGGGGAGCGGGCGGAAATGCACCGTTTTGCAGGCCTGACTCAGTCTGCACCCAACATGCTTTTCTTCACAACTGCGTCTTGCTTTCATGCATCATTGTGTGACATAACAATCGAATGGGTTCTCAATGAAGTAACAACTTCACTTCAGGCTTGATGTACAGGTCTGTGTGATCCGTGATCATAAACTGAGTTCTTAAAACTTAAGAAGAAGCGACCCCTTGGGAGTTACAGAGGCAGCATGGTTTTTGTTTTCTGCTGCAAACTTACCTGATAAATGCGGCCCCATCAGCCTGGACCTCGTGCTGCTTTTCTGCGCCCCGTTTGCCTTCCTGGCGTGTTCTTTAGGAAGCATGCCCTCTGTGGTTACGGGTTTTTCTGCTCTGATATTGCTATTGAATTTTGTTCCACTCGTTCAGTTTTCTGGTTCAGTTCTGGGATATTGCTATTGACTGTGTGCAAAATTATCTCCTTGGGCCAGAAAATTCATCTGAACATAGAAACGCTTGACTGCATCCCAGGAGAGAGCCTGTAACGAGAAGAGAAGTGAATTAAAACAAAATGTGTTTGTATGCTACATACACATGGTGTGTGCGTTTCGGGGGGTGCAGGTGGTGAACAGGTCATGAATGCAGGTTGAATACATCAGTGATTGGGGTAAAAATAAGAATTCCCATTACCCCAAGAAATGTCGTGCTGAAAATTTGGCTACAACGACTGAAGTCTGAAGTTGCCCCAGGTGGTATGTTACTCATTTGTGTAACATCAGGTTTGGCATGAATAAGCAACCACATAAATTGGGATGTTTGAATTTTTCCTGCTCCCTAATTATACAGTGTTGGGAGGTCTTTATGCAAGATACCGCTAACGCCCCCAAATACACATCACGTATGGATGCAGTGTGACAGTGGAAAGCACACCTGTATATCCGCTCTGCAGCTTGGAAAGGAGGAAAGCCACAGGGCCTTTGAAGTCTCCTGAGTCACCCTCTTTGACTGCAAACTCCTCCTCTTGCTCGCTCCCCAGGTAACTGCAAGCCTGAACTGTCGTGACCCACTTCCTTTCCTTTCTTCGTATCTTTATAACGTGGGCACGCATCTCTAAACAACACTTCCTGCAGGTTTTGCCTGCTTTTGGTCTCTATGCACAGGCAGGACTCCACGAGCATTCTTCTGTCACTGCCTTTTTCCCTCACTGCTGTCTTTGAGACCCACCCAGGTCGATGCAGGGCGCCGTGGCTTCCTGCCTTTCTTGCCTTTTTCGGATCTGCGCGTGCACTGCAATCCGTTAAGCCATTTTACACACCTTTGACTTGTTTCCAGAGGTTGCTCTGTTGATAAAGCCCCTGTCAATTTTCTTACGCTAGTCATCCTTCGTACCTTCACACAAGTTTCTGCGGATGGCATACCTAGGAATAGCATCGCTGGGTATGGGATACATGCATCTTTCACTTTTCTAGGTAATGACACATTGTTTTGAAAAAATAACCGTATAAATGTACATGCCCACCAGCGAAGCATGAGGGTGATCCTCAACTCACCAATACTTTTGTTTAGCCACCTTTTACATTTTGGCCACCTGGTGAGCATGTAGTGGCATCTCTTTATAATTTGAATCTGCATTTTGCTGCTTACCAAGGACTTCCCTGGTGGCTAAGACAGTCAAAAATCCACCTGCAATGCAGGAGACTGGGGTTTCATCCCTGGGTTGGGAAGATCCCCTGGAGGAGGAGAAGATCCCCCATGGCAACCCACTCCAGTGTTCTTGCCTTTAGAATCCCATGGACAGAGGAGCCTGGCGGGCTACAGTCTATGGAGTTGCAAAGAACCAGACAGGGCTGAGCAACTGACACTTTCACTTTCCTTTTTCTCTCACTGATTACCCATGAAGATGAACAGCTTTGCACACAACCTGGTGATAATTTTTTATTCTTCTCTGGGATGCTCATTTAAACCTTCCGCCAAATTTTCCATTGGGCTTATCAGCATTATTATTTCTGTTTTTAAAGTGAATGTGTTTTGCATTTTGTTACTAAGTATGATGTTTGATGTTAGAGAAGGAAATGGCAACCCAATCCAGTATTCTTGCCTGGAGAATCCCGTGGAGAGGGGAGCCTGGTGGGCTGCTGTCCATGGGGTCGCACAGAGTCGGACGCGACTGAAGCAACTTAGCATGTTGTTTGATGTAGATTTTTAAATACTTTTTATTGTTAGAAAGAGCTTCCTTCAGATTTTAGTAGGTTGAAGGTTTTTTTCATGTAAGTGTAGTTAAAAATTGTCAAATGCTTAATAATTTTTCAATATTAGAATGAACATATGAATTTTTCATTTGAAATAATCTTGCTTTTCTGAGATAAAACCAACTTATTTATGATAGTTTGCATTTTTAAGTATGCTCCTTGTTGAAGATTTTTTTCATCTAACATGACTGTCCTGTAATACAAACATCTTCTACTATCCTTGTCTCGTAAAATTACTTAGAATTTTTCCCTGTAAAATATTATGTAAAAGTAGAATTTATACAAGATAGCAATTATCTACTTATTGAAGTCTGTTAAACATTTTTGAGAAACCATCTGTGCCCATTTAAATATTTTAAATGACTGTTTCAATTTTGTTCATTGTTGTCAGTTTATTGCGGTTTTTAATTTTTGAGTCATCCCTAATACTGTTTGTTTATACTGTGGTTGGAAAGAATGCATATGCTACAGTTTGTAAATAAAGTGTTTTATATATATCCATTTCATAAAGCATATTAAATATGTTATTCACACTTTCTATTTTTACCAGTAAAAAAGAAGCTGTTTTATATATTTAATATTAGACATATTAAAATGTTTGATATCTTTATATTTATGTTTTATATTAAACATATACAATTTTATATGTAAAAAAATTTATATGTTTAACCTACTATTACTAAAAGGTACATTTATGTAACATAGTTCTGTGTTATGGTGATTGGTTGGTCTCTTATATTTATTTCAAATTTTGATTTCTAATTCTAATTTGATATTTTATGTTATCTGAGTTGTTTCTTCCTGGGAAATTGTCTGCATTTGTGTAGTATGTTTTACTGTCTATTAATATTTTTGTGTAGTATAATTTTTCTTATATTTTTATAAGAGCAGCAGATTTCCTTTATATTTAGTATTTGGCTGGTATTTATTTTGCCATCATTTTACTCTCAGACTGACTGTATTATCTTGTCTTAGGTTTAAGTTTCTGTTAAAAAGCATGTAACTATTTCGCTTTCCAGTCTTGTCTGACAATCTTTGTCTTTTAATTCTAGAATTTAGTCTATCTTCATTGATTGTGGTAATTGATACATTTGAATTCATTTCTAACATCACATCCATGTCCTTTTTATTTATTCTGCTTCTTTTATGTTTCTGTTCTCTTTGCCTTTTCCTGACTCTTTTTCTCTATTTTATTTCTACCTTTTTAGTGGTTACTTGAAAACAATTTAACAGCGTGTTTACCATGTGCCTGCTGGGTGCTCACTTGCATCAGTCGTGTCTGACTCCCTCCGACCCCATGGACTGCAGCCGCCAGGCTCCTCTGTCCATGGGATTCTCCAGGCAAGAATGCTGGAGTGAGTTGCCATGTCTTCCTCCAGGGGATGTTCCCAACACAGGGATCGAACCTGCATCTTCTGCGTTTCCTGCATTGCAGGCAGATTCTTTACCCCTGAGCCACTGGGGAAGCCACATTTATTATAACCAAGTATAGACTTATATTATTTCCTTTCCAGACAAACATAAGCCCCTTAGAATTTATTAATCACAGTCACCTTCTAATAGCTTATGTGCAGTTCTCTGCCATGACTTCAGTTCTCTTTTATTTTTAATGTGAAAAATTAAATATTTTTATCACTTAATGTAATGTTGGTTTAGATTCATCCCCTTGTTCTCAGTTCCTTTGTCCATTATTCCATCTTTAATCTCCCTCCTTCCTTCTGGCATCTTCTTCAACGTGGCATGGCTTTTTCAATTAATATAGAACCTTAAAAAATATACCCAGAAAAAAAAAAAAAAAAAAAAAAATATACCCAGAAAAGAAGAGATAATATAACAAATGCTCTTTACCCAGCTCCCCCAATATGATCCTGTGTCCTAATAGAGGTCATATCACTATCCCATATGCCCTAAAGAATTGTTTCAAGCAGCTACTATGTATTACATTTTTAGTCTAGGAAAAATGCAAAATATAAATGATAATGGCTCTTTATTTAAAAAGTGATGCCTTATCATGATCACACTTAAATATAAAAATAATCCCTTAATGCCATCAAATATCCAGTTAGTGTTCAAATTTCCTCCAATTATCCCATTAATATATTTTGACAATTGATTATTTAAATGAAATTTAAAACAAGATCAAAACATAGCATTTGGTTAATAGGTCTCCTTTATCAATAAGATTTTCTTTTTTTTTTTTAATTAAAGGAATCAGGTTTTTTCTGTGTCTACAGATTGAGTGATTCCATTCCTTTGGTGGCTTTTGATTTGTTCCTCTGTGCTCTGTGTATCTTTTAAGTTAGTACTTATGTCTATAGAGTTGATGAGGTTTAGGACTGATTTTTATTTTTATTTTTTGGCCAAAATATTTTGTAGGTGCTTCTGTGTACTTTCTACTGTATTCTATCAGAAGGTATAATATATTTCATCATCTCTTTTTCTGTCATATTAAAATCGATCAATAGGTTTAGTTTTTTTTTTCATTCTAATCCATTCATTATACAATTCATCATCAGTCAATCTTTTTCTAGATAATTTGGGAAAAATTGATCATTGTCTATGTATATAATTTCATTAGAGCTTGCAGAAAGTTACTGTTCTTTCTTTCTGCATTAATTAGCTGGAATTCCTTGATTAAGAGATACTGTTCCTCATCAATTGCTTGGCTTCCTGAAATACAGTTTACACACGAAGGCAGGATAGACACAAACCTCATCTTGTTTGAATTTCCTTCCCATTTGGGTTACCAAAGAGCACAGAGTAAGTTCCCTGAGTCGTGCGGCAGGTTCCCGTCAGCTGTCTGTTACATGTATGTGCAGGTTCTCATCTGTTACATGTGTGCGCAGGTTCTCATCTGTTACACGTGTGTGCAGGTTCTCATGAGCTGTCTGTTATATGTGTGTGCAGGTTCTCATCTGTTATATGTGTGTGCAGGTTCTCATGAGCTGTCTGTTATATGTGTGTGCAGGTTCTCATGATCTGTCTGTTATGTGTGTATGCAGGTTCTCATCTGTTATATGTGTGTGCAGGTTCTCATCTGTTACACGTGTGTGCAGGTTCTCATGAGCTGTCTGTTATATGTGTGTGCAGGTTCTCATCTGTTATATGTGTGTGCAGGTTCTCATGATCTGTCTGTTATGTGTGTATGCAGGTTCTCATCTGTTATATGTGTGCGCAGGTTCTCATCTGTTACACGTGTGTGCAGGTTCTCATGAGCTGTCTGTTATATGTGTGTGCAGGTTCTCATCTGTTATATGTGTGTGCAGGTTCTCATGAGCTGTCTGTTATATGTGTGTGCAGGTTCTCATGATCTGTCTGTTATGTGTGTATGCAGGTTCTCACCTGTTACACGCGTGTGCAGGTTCTCATCTGTTACATGTATGTGCAGGTTCTCACCTGTTACACGTGTGTGCAGGCTCTCATCTGTTACATATATGTGCAGGTTCTCACCTGTTACACATGTGTGCAGGTTCTCATCTGTAACACGTGTGCACAGGTTCTCATCTGTTACACGTGTGTGCAGGTTCTCATGAGCTGTCTGTTACACGTGTATGCAGGTTCTCATCTGTTACGCGTGTGTACAGGTTCTCACCTGTTACACGTGTGTGCAGGTTCTCATGAGCTGTCTGTTACACGTGTGTGCAGGTTCTCATCTGTTACATGTGTGTACAGGTTCTCACCTGTTACACGTGTGTGCAGGTTCTCATGAGCTGTCTGTTACACGTGTGTGCAGGTTCTCGTCTGTTATACGTGTGGGTCTGTGTGTGTCTTTCTTAGTCACTCAGTCCTGTCTGACTCTTTGCGATCGCGTGGACTATAGCCCACCAGGTTCCTCCATCCGTGGGATTCTCCAGGCAAGAATACTGGAGTGGGTAGCCATTCCCTTCTCCAGGGGATCGACCTGACCCAGGGATTGAACACAGGCCTCCTCACTGCAGGCAGATTATTTACCAACTGAGCCACCAGGGAAGCCCTATCTATTAATACATAGTATCAGTACTGTGCATATGTCAATTCCAATCTCCTTTCCTTTATCAGTGTTCGGAGTAATTAATTAGTGCCATATATTAGCAATCTGTGGAAGTAGTGACATATTTTATTTCTTGGACCCCAACATCACTGTGGACAGTGACTGCAGTCATGAAATTCAAGAAGCTTGCTCCTTGGAAGGAAAGCTATGACAAATTTAGGCAACATATTAAAAAGAAGAGATTCATTTTGCCAACAAATGTCGTTACAGTCAAAGCCATGAGTTTTCCAGTATTGTATATGAATGTAAGAGTTGAACCATAAGGAAGGGTGAGCACCAAAGAACTGATGCTTCTGAACTGTGGTGCTGGAGAAGACTCCCTTGGACGGCAAGGAGATCTAACCAGTCAGTGGTAAAGGAGATCAACCTAGAATATTCATTGGAAGGACTGATGCTGAAGCTAAAGCTTCAATACTTTGGCCACCTGATATGAAGAATCAACTCATTGGAAAAGACCCTGATGCTGGGAAAGATTGAAGGTGGGAGGAGAAGGGGATGACAGAAGTGAGATGGACCCTATGGACTGCAGCACGCCAGACTTCCCTGTCCTTCACCATCTCCCGGAGTTTGCTCAAACTCATGTCCATGGAGTTGATGATGCCTTCCAACCATCTCATCCTCTGTCTCTCACTTCTCCTCCTGCCTTCAATCTAATGAGTCAACTTCACATCAGGTGGCCAAAGTATTGGAGCTTAAGCTTCAGCGTCAGTCTTTCCAATGAATATTCAGAGTTGATTTCCTTTAGGATTGACTGGTTTGATCTCCTTGCATTCCAAGGGACCCTCAAGAGTCTTCTTCAGCACCACAATTTGAAAGCATCAATTCTTCATCACTCAGGTTCTTTATGGTCCAACCTTCAGTCTCTCCCACCAGAGAGCTTGCACAAGCCTCTTATCCTCATCCATCAGAGGGCCCAGAGAATGAAAACCACAATCACAGAAAACTAACCAAAATGATCATATGGACCACAGTCTTGTCTAACTCAATGAAACTATGAGCCATGCTCTGTAAGGGTCACCCAAGATGGATGGGTCATGGTGGAGAGTTGTGACAAAACGTGGTCCACTGAAGAAAGTGAAAATGAAGTCACTCAGTCATGTCCGACTCTTTGTGACCCCATGGACTGTAGCCTACCAGACTCCTCTGTCCACGGGGATTCTCCAGGCAAGAATACTGGAGTGGATTGCCATTTCCTTCTCCAGGGGATCTCCCCAACCCAGGGATCGAACCCTGGTCTCCTGCATTGGAGGCAGATGCCTTAACCTCTGAGCCACCAGGGAAGGTCCACTGGAGAAGGGAATGGCAAACCGCTTCAGCATTCTTGCCTTGAGAACCCCATGGACAGTATGAAAAGGCAAAAGGATAGGACACTGAAAGATGCACACTCAGGTCG